>NC_035108.1:175566842-175871008 GCF_002204515.2 Aedes aegypti | reverse complement strand
TGAAAATGTTACTTGGGTTGATACTATTTACGTTAAAACGGTTAACGGTAGTTGAAATTTGTCCTAGCTTCAATATTTTTACGTTCGGAAGAATATTTGGCATTAAAATAATGAAATTCTATAAGAGTGTCCGGATATTGGTCCCGTCCGGGTTTTGATTCATCACGGTATATTAACCAAAGCGCACAGGAGGGAAAGCGTGCCCTTTCACACACGTAAGCATTGAAGCACTTCATTAGCGCCGGTATCGGTTGGCGTTAGATAGGCTGGATCCCAACCCATAACCCACCTCTCGGGGTGATTTCGTCATTGTCACGCTAATTTGTACTTCATGTTGCCCTGCCCGAGGGCACCAACAGACCCTACGCGGCTTTTCGTGGATAAATAGGCGACGATAATGTGTGGCATGGGTGTGGATTTGTGGAACCCTCGGAACAAAACAAATCTGCCGCAGGCACCTCAAGGGCTTCAATACAGCATGTAAGAGTAACAACAAAAACTTGAATTAATCTACCCATGGGGAACACAACTCTTCTTACGTTTCTATACAGATTTGAAGTTGATTATGATTCATCGTGAATCATGTCTAATTTGGAAAATGTAGACAGTGACAAAAGTTAATAATCAAATGTTGTTTTGACGTAGGACTTCGTTTTTCTTCTCATAAGTTGGCATGAAATATTTTAAACGTTTAAAACTTTTTTCTGGCTTAACAAAATTCCTTGATTAGCACTTAAATCGAAAGACAAGGCTTGATGCCTTGTTTATGTCGTTTACTTATGTCGGTTCATGTCGTTTACTTACTGAATCCCACATACCTGTCGTTGTGAATGTTGATTACAAGCAAATCTATAAATAGGGGTGCTAGAGAAAAGTTGTTACTCGGATTCAACAATTCAATCGGCCCTTTTCAGGGCCAACAAATGTGTACTGTACAGTTATTTGTGTAATATTTCCTAATGTGTTTACCATATACTTGCTACAATCTCTTAATTCATCTGCATCATCAGCCATTCCAAAGGTATAAAGCATACCTTCTTCGTCGAATTCGGCTTCGTTCCATTTTCGCTTCCGAGCTGGTAAGATGTCTGCCGAACCTGCTCAGCTCCTCGCTACCTGTGGCACAGAGCTCTTGATTATCAAGCTACTGCTACTGCTAATCCAGCGTCCTATTTGTAAAATCGCTCAAGGTATGTAAATTGACTCGCGCCTAAAGAATTGGCCCTGCAGGAATCGGTGCGCCAGATTTGTACGATATGACTGAAGAAAATCAGCCAAAGCCGTTCTTAGAAGCGCTTATCGTCATCACCACAGTAAACCTCATTGGACGAGGAGGATTCCAACATGTGCACCGTCAAAATTCGTGTCCTTGTTACTCGAATCTCACCGCTCAATCGGCCCTTTTTCAGAGGCAACAAATTAGCATTAGCATTAAGCAATTCGCACAAATTCGTGGGTGGTACAGCCCTAGACCGTTATATGAGGGTTGCCTCATTCCCGTCCGTTACCAAAGTCAAAGATTTGGGACTAACCCTTGACTCGTAGACAAGATTGACGCATCCTCCATCAGTTGAAAGCTGTCCTGGCCACGTCCTTGTGAATGATGACCCATTTCGCATAAAGACGTTCCACATACGGACGTTTGGCATAATGGACGTTTCGCATGAAGCAGTTTCATATAAGAACAGGTAGTATTTTAAAGAAGGCATATAATTTTCATTGTGCCAAACGTCCTTATGCAAAACGTCTTTATGCGAAATGTCTCACCTCCATTATATTTAGGTACTGGTTCATAATGGTACAAACTCACCGAATTCTGCATTTGAAACCTCTCTGCAATTCAACGTTCAATTGACCGTCCAAATAAAAATGTCTACACACGGGGTTGTGCAAACGATCCTGATGGCTTGGGTCGCCGTCGCAAAACACTGAACAGCAATTACAAAAAACGAGAAAAAAATCGTTCCTGTGACGCACAAAACAAACTCGCTTGCTTGGGCTTCAGAAAGCGCACTGCCCAGAAAATATGTAACCGAGAGAAAAAAAAAATCATTCCGGCGACGCTCAAAACAGATCAAGAGCTTTCTGGTATCGAAAAATCTACTTGATAATTTACCCGCTAGATGACGCCAGTACCAAATTTGATCAAATTATATATATATCTGAAAATGATGGTAAGCTTAAAGGTAGGTGTCTATAGATGAGAAGCAAATCAATGGCAAATCACTGGAACGAGTTTGATCAGGTCGGTGTCAAACAGCATTTCCTTAAAATATGTTGAATGTCTCGTTGACATGGTAGATATTGAGCTACACGAATGCCATATGTTTGGTAAGTTAATAAATAATAATAATAATAATATTATTATAATAAAAGACGTTGTATATTTTCTAGCTTATAGATGTCTGTTGACGATTTTGATGATGTATAGAAATATTCTCAGTTTCTGAAATCTGGGGCAATATGAACCGCAGAAGCAAAACGACTTTTCGGGGTTTCTTTAAATATTTTAGAAAAATGGAGACATATTTCTTGAAGTTTTCGTTATAAAATCGTATGTTGAGGATCTTCACTATCGGTCTTTAGCGAAAAATTGTACCCAATCATTATATACAGAGGTATTGACCGTGATAAGTTTTGGCTTTTTGGTAGTGTTATTCGATCAACACGCCAAGCCGTTCTCGTAGTAGACGTTAGCCAATATGAAGAACGTTTCAAGTTGTACTGTTTCATATGGTATGCCCTCTTCAACATCTAATTCAATTTCTCTCGCCGTTCCCTTACGGTACCTATCCATCTAGCTTACATTGCCTTCCTCTACATGCTCTCTTCCACTTTGAGCAAACGACCAATAAGGCTAGTATTACCATGTCATCTGCACTTACACAAGGAATAAACTAGATGACTACCAGACCCAGACACCCTATATTCAGGCATGCGGGAAGAGGGGTAACGTTTTTTTCTGGTAGAGGCTTGCTCTGGGTCAGCAGACTGCCTATGTATCAAGCGCAGGGAAAGACTTGCTATAAAGATGGAAGAATGGAAGCGGAAGAATGGAAATGGTTTCTTGTCCGCGATTGCTATAGAACGATAGTTCAAGTGTGATAGATTAAGAGTTAAAGATTGATGTCAGTAAAAAATACAACTACAAAGGAAAGAACGGGCTTGCGGTTAAACCCATGATCTTCTGCTTATGGAGCAGAGGTGGTAGTCATTAGAACACCAATCTTATCTGTACTTCGAGCAAAAAAACCGTGCTCAAAAAACGTGCTTGTTTCAAGGGAAATTCCTTAAGGAGAAACTTCTTGGAATCCAAATTCCATAATATACCACATCTTTGAAGGCACAAATTTCGCAACAAAGGCAAACAGGCAACAAAGGTTAGCTTTGTGCCCTAGCAGAAAGTTTAAGATATGAAGATCGCCTTCGTACGATCGTTATTTTTGCAGACCACTGTGACAGCCAAGTTTGGTTTCCGACATGTTTCACCTTAACTTTGCAATGTCGAACACACGAGTTATAAGAATCAATTCAGTAGACATGATTCAAAATAATTTTTAAACTTTATTTGTTACATAGAGATCAATTTCCCCTATTGTGTCACTTTCAATTTTTATTACTCAAGCTTTTTTTTATGAAATATTAAATGTCATCTCACAAAAAAATGAATACGTACACTGACAAATCAACGAAGAACTGATTTAGTCTATATTAAGTTGATAATATGTTAATTCTTAAAGATAATAAAACAAAAAGTTGTAAAATAGTAATCAATTTGCCCCCGGTTTACAGAAATTTAAATAGAAAACAAAGAAATTCGATATTTTCTTGATGGCCGTCATTTAGGTGGCACAAAGTGCTGAAAATACGTTATATTGGATTATATCTGAGAAGCATTAGAACTAATATACTGCAAAGTGGTTCCAGCTACATAGGAGGGCGGTCATAAATACGAAAGTCGATAAATTAGTCATAAATTCCGGCAATTATCATATCAATTTGTGTTCTACATGCAAATCATTTCTTCTGATAAAAGGGGGAGGGGCTTTAATTTTCGACCCCTCCCCCTCCACGTATTGACTTAAGTGATTTTAACATGATTTCATCATTATTCACTTACATGTACCAGAAGAGTGAACAAAGTCACAGAAGCTGCCATTTATTTGGTTCCTAATCAGGTTAAAATGTGTGCAATTTAAGGTCTTCCAAGAATTCCTTAGAGTTTGGGCATACGATTCTACATGAGAAAATCAGAAGTACATCTCACAATATCGAACCCTAGAAAATTGATATATATTAAAGAACCGTTTGTATCGTTTGGTATCTAAGTGAGTACAACAGGTGTACCAGTTCATCCAAAAACATCCGCCAATAAATATCTTCAATCTAGTGGTGCGATAAGCAATCTTTTGGTGGTTTTAACATGGCACAAACCCCTAACCTTTCATATAAGTAAATATGGCATTGTATGTATAAGTACCGGTGCACCGCGGTGTTTTTGGTCCTCCAAAGTTTCAATGAATCTTAGGCCTGTATCTAAGGATCTTCAAGCATAAGCGGTTGAATATTGATGGATTTTAATAATGGCATAGACTCTTAACACTTCTAATAACTTAACGGAGTATTACATTGATTTGTACTGTTCTTCGTTCTCCAAGGACTTTATCAAGTATAGGCCTCTGTAAGCGTAATCGGGAGTTGTGTTTGATCCTTCGACCTTGACGCTTGCTCCTGCGGGGGCCGGCGATGAGGGCAGGATCAAACATGTCGCGCGTCGATCGAGTAAAGTGAAAAAGTGCCGCTTTCGATTAGTTCTTTATCATCTTCCGACATTGACGCTTGCTCCTGGGCAGTGCTTCAAGAAAGCCCGAGTAGTCGTCAGTTGTTTTCCCTCACGGGTCGCGCGCCTATTTTCTCTGAGTGCTTTTATATAGCCGAGCAAACGACTGAAGCTGAAAGAGGATTGTTGCTGCTCAATGATGACGGATCAATTGGGGAGCTCGTTTCATGCTACTGTTCCTAATCTATAAAATATGTATGACTGTACCGTTAATCGTTACAACGGTGAGATGTAAATATGATGTTTCAAAAAAATATGAATGGTTCGTCACTGTGAGTGTCGACATAAACTCTGATTCATAAATTATTTATGTCTAATTTTTTTTTATTCAATACACCTTCTTCTTTTTACCTTTATTTTTGTAATTAAAAATAAAACTTTGAATGGTTCGACACTTCAAGTGTAGACTTCCGAAAGGTTCACTTTATTCAACAAACTTTGAAAGGTTCGTCACTTCAAGTGTCGGCATAATTTTTCTCTACATAGATATTGTTCATATCAAATGAAAATATGTATTATATTTACATATAAGCATGTTTATATCTCACAAATAATTATTTATCATGGTCTAATCGCTTATCAAAGTGAATCCTGTGACCCAACGATCCTTCCCATTAACAAACATCCCTCCCAGTAACCTTTGTGGAGATGCAGAGGCAAACACGGTCTCCAAATAGCAAAGGTTACACACTAACATTCCTTCCCCCAATCCCACCTGACTGCAAGGACGTGGCCGGCGCCGGCGCCTAGCGATGTTCTTGGTCCAACTCCACGGAGTACAGATCTAGATATCTACATATATAAGCAGTTGTTAATTGATCGTTTTGAATTATGGCGAATGACCCTTTATCCTTCGTATAAGTACTTATACTGAGTTTGAATTTTATTTGTGCCCCTAACTATTTTTGAAAGTAAACAGAATATTGTACTTATTTTCAACAATGGTGCAACATATTACTCTGAACATCTTTGCATATGCAAAAATTTGAAAGATTCATAGATCACGCTTGTAGATCTGGAGAATATATTCCATAGTATTCTGAAGTTTTTGGCAAGTATGTGTGCCCTAAAATAAAATATAAAATTTATGGACTTAACACGTCTGAACTAAGCCTACAAAACCTAAGTTTGAAACAAATCAGATTGTTTCCCCGTATCTCATCATTTCAATACATGATTTCCCATTTAATTGTCTGAAATCAATTTACGAACTTCGTAAAAAAGTAATGTAAAATAGATTTTAGGTTAAAAAAATACTTCGTTAATTGAGGATTGAGTGTAGTTTTGAAATCTATTTAAATTTACAATGACACAGAGCTCATGAGAAACCTGGAACCAAAATCATGATGCCAAATTGGTGGGTTTGATAAGCTTTGGCAAAGTTGAAGAACCAATTTATTAAGATGACAACACTTGTTTCAAATTCCGCTACCCTTCTTCTCGATATAAGAAGGGTAAAAAACGGAATCTGCCAGGTAATACCTACGTACAAAAATTTACACCACGTTGTAAGCTCGACCATGTGCTCCGCCAAAGGGAAGCACAATATGCGCCACTCACTCTCTTTCTGTGTGGCTTTCTCATCACCGACTGGTAGACCGCGGAGTGGATAGATTCTCTGGTGGAGATCTTCAACGTGATTGTGTAGGGTCATCATCCTAATGGGCTGCACTAGGTATACGCGCGAGAACCAATGAATAAAGGTATGAAGGTACGCCGCCGCCGACCAGAAAGAAAAAAAAGAGCCGCATCGCAACGTTTCTAGTGCTCTGATACGTTCCACTCCCGGTATGTGGGATTAAAGTAGTAGTTCCCAAAAGGGGAGACTTTTAGTCCGAGGGACGAAAATTTGTAAAATACAAGTATGGCGGTGAAGCCCCTAGTAAGGGAACGATTTTGGTTTTAAGTAAGAAATTGAAAACCACAGCTTTTAACGTAACACAACATTAAATCATCACTTTCTTTTTACACATTTATTTGATTATCCATTTTAAGTTAAATGTGTATTAAGCAACATAAGCTGAAGTCATCGAAACACATGCACAATTTCAGACCAGAATTGACATTTTTGCATGTATTTTTTTAACTTTCGAAAATTGTGAATGCTATTTGTAAAACTTAGCCTTGTACCAACTTTTTTTTTTTATTTTAAGAATATATTGGCCTCAAAGGGGCGAACGTCCAAATAGTTTGAGAAACACTACCTCAAAGGCATAGGACGGAGCTGGCGCTGAGTTTCAGTTCAGCGTGCGCGTGATGGAACCCCCGATGCAAGAGCCAAGGTGTACATGATGAATCACTTCAAGCATAATTATTCTAATAGTCTGACTAAAGTGGAGGCGCTAAGTGGAGTGTCGGATCATCGCGCTCAAAGCTGATTGAAGTCAAGGGTTCTTTTCTTGGATTGGACGCAACCGGATAGATGCCGCATGCAGATGCGAAATTCTCGGTGAATATATGTTTACCATAATAAATTTGAATAACGATAGCTTTGTTATGGGAAACATATTTGTATCAAAAATCTTATACTAGTATTGCGAAGAATTTATGATTATCGACAATTTTTACTTTTCATTTTTAAATATATTTAACATGAATAGTTGATCCCAGATTACAAATTTAAAGTAACTAGATGTTTGAAGTCTTTATTTCATGCAGGGGGGAGGTGGTCGAGCCAAGCGTGACAAGCCTTACAAAATTTCCGGAGCACTCATACAAAAAGTGTGACATAGGGGGGGGGGGGGGGGGGGGGACAGGGGGTCGAAAAAGTTGAAATTTAGCGTGACATAATTTGTGTACCATCCCTTAAAGCCATTGGTAACCGAGTGTGTAGCACGTTATTTTCAAACAAATGAATTATCACCACTGGAAGATAGAGGAGGATCTTCTATTTGTCGTAGCATTGTCAATATGTTCGTGTGCTCAGTATGCAACAAGCTAAACTACCAAAGGCTTTTAAGGTGAAGGTGAATCGAAGCCAAACCTCAAATTTTCAAGAGCACAAATCTGGAGAACCGAACAGCCGTTTGAGCTGAAAATTTAATCGATTGCCCACCGCCAGACCAATCGATTAAGTTTTCAGATTAAACGGATGCTTGGTTATCCAGATGTGTGCTCTTGAAAATTTGAGGTTTGGCTTCGATTCATCTTCCCCTTTAATGCGAGATCACAAATTAAGCGAGATATGCTTAATTTATTATAATATAATAAATATAATATAAATATAATGGACCAATGCACGAGTCAACTAATTTGACGTTTGAGCAGTGCCGAATTCAGGTAAATAACACGGAACCGCTCAAACGTCAATGAGTGAACACGTGAATTGGTCCATGTACCTATGCACGGGTTCACTATTTGACGTTTGAGCGGTGCCGTGTTATTTCCATGGTCACATAAATAACACGGCACCGCTAAAACGTCAAATAGTGAACCCGTGCATAGGTCCATACTAATAAAAAAAAGATTTAAAAGTTCATCCTCGCTCCTCCTCATCATTACTCGCACCACGGCCTCCTTTGTAATTTGTAAACGAACTGTGCACGATAAACCGAAATCACTCATATTTGGTAAAAAGAGAGCTGTCATTATGTTATCCATTTTTCAATAAGCAAAATTGATTTCTTCTGCAATTTTCATTGATTTTTTTTGCGATTAAGATGTACGAAAAACCTGAAAAATGTTGTGCTCAGAAAACGTTAAGCTAAAAATCTATATAAATAAAAATGGAATGGTGTTTGTATGTCACGAAATGGCTGGAGAACGGATTATCGGATTTCAAAAATTCTTCCGTAGTTATGTTCCTGAAGTGCTCCGACGTGTTTGTGTGTATAAAATGCTCAGGATATTCACCATGATAGTCGAAACAGTGAGAGTGGACGGGATTGTCATTTTGTATGAGATGTGCCATGACGTTTTTAACAGCCTACTTGATGGCAAGACGAAGTTTGCCGGGACCACTAGTTACGAATAAAAATATTAGTTTGAACTCTAATTGGACCGCTTTCGTTCATTTACCTGTAGTTGAACTAAAGATCTAAGTTTTCAGATGAAAGCGCAAACATATCCGGTTGTAAATTTCACTCTTACCTGAAACGAGAAGGAGTAGAAAAAACATGTTCAGTTTAAAACTAATAATAACAAGCTGAAGAACACTGATTAATGTACGCAGTAATTATCGTTCTTCTTCAGGTCTGCCTCACCAGCGAGCCCTTAATTGATTGCAAAGAATCCTCCTGCAATTATGGCAAGCTTACACATACACATCCCGCAGTTCCAAGGAATATCCCCGTGGATAAATGCACGTCGCATGCAACCATGCGTGGACCTATCTTCTCTTGTGTAAATTGTGAAGCTGATTATACACCGACCAGAACTTATATCTACAAGAGGAGAACTTAAGAACGTATTCGATATGATTCACACGTAGGGACTGTTCGCAAACCACGTAGAATAATTTTTGGGTCCCCTTGTGCGTAAAGTCTGTAATGTAAAGTCTCTGAAATTCATAAACAATTAAGCAACGTATTCTACGTAGAATTTATTCATAACCTTTTGGTTTCCACCTAAAAGTCCACGTGATTCTTAAACGACCCCTTGCGTTGTGGCAGAAGCTTATGAAGATAGTGTAAGGTTTTTGTGCTTGCGGCTAAGAAGTGAACTAACTCCATCATCGACAGAGCCGACAACGGACGACGCCGCCGAAGAACTTCTTATAACCAGATTTTATCGACTGTAAATAATGAAAACGAAAAGCATCGGAGTGAGAAAAAAATACAGAACCATTCGGTGGTGGGGTTGATGCACTGCACAGGTATACCCATTTTACCATATATTATGTTGCAAATAGGCATGAATCGTTCAGTGTTTATTAAAAAAACATTGAAATTTTTACAAAACACAAATTTGTTGTGAAAAGCATAGAAGCTGACGCTCTATTTTGCATAGATGAGTGCTCCAAGCAATTGAATTAAAAATAATGACTTTTAACAGCACTGAATCAGTGCTGCACTGATTCTATGCCCTGGTAAGTCAAAAAATTCCAATACATAAAGATTCTCGAATGGCGAGATTCGAACCCGTGACCTCAACATAGTTTTGTTGAAAAGCTGAGCGTTATCGCTTTGGCTATCTGCGCTCATCAACATATTGACATAGGGTAAATGATCCATTAGTTGTGGGTGTTCCCATAGTTGCGGTAGTGCCATTTCCACTGATTCTATTACATTAGCCACAGAACCAACACTGCCAATCGACGTATTGGCGTGCTGAGACACGAATTCAGTTGAAAAGAGCTTTCAAATATCTGTAGAACTGATGAAATATCACTAAAATTGCTCAAACTTCTCTTACTTGTACAAATAGGTAAAGCGTTCCTATAGTGGAGGATCCCATAAGAAAACAACGGATACCGCAACTATAGGAACACAAATTAAAAATATACCGCAACTAAAGGAACAGCGTACCAATAGTGGAAGTATGGGCCTCTGCACTGTTTTGATTTTGCATGGGATTTTGACTTTTACTGGCCTTGTTGTTTACAAATTTCATGAAAGAGTGAAAGGGAGAGGTACATTTTTGTGCAAAGCCCCATTATTTTTCACTGACATGCCGTGGGTTACTGTGATGAAATCATTTTTCTCATTAAGCAACATTAACATGTACATTAATTGCGCTTCTCGAAGTTAGGTGGTTAAATGAAGTACAATCGTGCTTAGAACCTCCACTATTGGTACATCTACCATATTTGTTTAATATTGACAGTATTCAACAGTTTATTAATTGAACTCAAAAGAACAGTTTTCCTCATGGTGGCGAATTTTCGTACACTTACTTACCCTGTAGACTTTTCTCGATTAAATGGTAGAAGAGCCGCATTCACTATGTGGGCAATTTTATTTACACCGGCGGGATTATGAAGATGTGTTTAGGCGGCATCCACAAACTACGTAACGCTCGAAGGGGGGGAGGGGTAGGCCCGAGCGTTACGACTCATACAAAATTTAAAAAAAATCCATACAAAAAGCTTTACGAAGGGGGGGGGAGGGGGTCGAAAATTTCCAATTTTAGCGTTACGTAATAAATGGATGCCGCCTTACCTATAACTCTAGTGTTAATGAAATTTTATTATTTATCAGGGTAAGAAAATTCCCTTGCACAACGGCATACACATGCTCAAAATTATGACTTTGTCTGAAGGACAAAACTCGTTAAAGCATTATAAAATGCAATGTATTGCGTGATAGAATAATTTCTTCACATGATTATTTAAATGAACACCTTCAATTTTGTCGCCGTATGTGCACTTAAAGGTCTCAACTCAGAACTGCATCATACACAGCTAAAAAAATGTTGTAAATTTAAGTTTATTTTAATGCACATATTTGGAGCATCAAAATAAACCTAAATTTCAACGACCAATCCATTATTTTTCAATCGAATTCACTTTAAATTTACACGATCATGTAAAGTTAAATCATTTTTAGTTGAAAATTGAATGTACATTCATTTAAGTTTACATGATGCTGTAATAACACATGAATTCGATTTATTTTTACAGTAGACTTCAGTTTACATCACATTGAAAATTAAATATTTTTTTCTGTGTAGGTATGCGCAATTGAGGATATATCACGTTCGTTAAATAACTGCAGAGTTCGAATCGACAGTGTATTAAACAGGATTTTAGCTTCAACAGTAAATAAAATGCATGAAATTAATTTTATTAAAGTTAATTCCTAACTTATCTTGTTTATGAAATTGATGATAAATTTTAATACAATTTTGCAAAACAACCTGACATATATTGTATTATATCGTTATCTACAGTACGAGAAAGAAACAATACATGCATTGACTACAAATTGGACAATATTGCATGCACTTAGAAATTTGAAATAGAAATGCCTTAGTATATTTCAAGTAATCGTCGAGCTGCGCTTGAAATTGCAGGTACGAAAAGCCTTAAAACTTGAGCTTTGATTTGAAACTTGACAATAAGGTGTACTTCTATACGACTGCATCTTCTTCTTCTTTCTGGCGCAAAGTCCCAACTGGGAACGAGTCTACTTCTCACCTTAATGTTTTTATGAGCACTTCTACATAAAGAGTTTTGCCCGATTTCAAAAAAAAATTCAATGAAAAAAACAAGCAGTTCATCCAATCGGTCATAGTGTTTGTCCACGTGCTCTTGAGGCTTAGTATTATGCTGACAATGTCAGATGTATAACCTGCATCTTTGCCTAAGATCGTTTTCAGGACGGCAACAATAATTAGTTATTGATTTTAGTATGAATTCAAAATCTTTGGCTATAATTCAGCTGCTCTGTGGGCATCACTGGATACCCAGCAAACCAGAGATCATATATGGATGTTAATTTCAAATTATATAAATGTGCAGTTTACGTTGGAATCGGATACGATGAAAAATTGGATTGATTGAAATTGTTTATAGAGCAAGTAATTTGATCTGATTCGAATTTGCATCTGAATAAATTTCAATTTTATATAACAGAATATGTAACTTCAAACTGTCATTGCTTTACGATTTACACTTCACTTGATTGTATTCTATTATGATGCTGAATGTGAGATTAGATATGAATTCATCTGATTTAAATATAAAATCATACAGAGGAAGAGTACACATCGCTGGTTGCATCTAAAAATCAGGCATAAACCGAATCAATCGATATTCTGAATAATAAAACATCAAAGTTTTACAGGAACAGAGTAACATCGCTTGATGTCACCATTTCTGTAAATTTCTTCGACAATTAACTCCCTACGAGGTGGATGTACTGGGGGAGCGACTGTGGTAAAAAATGGGACCGCTGGTATTTGTTCTCCAGTCTTACGGTGCTGTTTCATCTGCATACGTTTTTTTCGACGGAAATCACACAGGAGATTAACTTATTTACTTACTTACGTTCAACTTGCTTGTTACTATAACTATTAATATTGTATTAACTTGATAATTGATGACCACAAATTTGCGGACTGCCTCACGATTGTTTGTAAAAATTTAATCATATAAAGTGCACCACACTGTCATACACGTTAGTTATAGTAAAGGCCAAATCAACTTGTCTGGAGTTGCATTGGACATGATGAATTATCTCCAAGTTTGGCTGGGTAATAATTACAATAGCTAACGTATTATTATCAATTGAGGAACAAACATGGGTTGCAGTATGGATGAGGTAGACTGCGTGCAGATGAGTTATATTGTTGGATTCCAGATTTCCTTGTCATTCAATAGTGACTGAACGGCACAGCGGTATCCAATATGATTAGCGATCTGAAGATCATTGTATGCAGGCTTGCACCCACTTGTTATACCTTTTTATTTTTTGTTTGTTTGTTAAACCAAAGTCATATAAAGCTTGAGCTTGAGCTTGAGCTTGACTGGCCGTCCGTGGATGCACTCCAGTATCGCCAGATCAGCTGCACTTACACAAGGAACCAACCGAATGACTGCTTGGGACTAACAGGCATCCTCAGTGTATAAGTGCTGGTGATCTTCTATTTTTAGGCAACAATGGCACCTGCCACGTCAGAATGCCGACCAATGAGGGGAAGGGGGAGGAATTGATGATGCATTGAACTAACTCCCACGTAGACCGTATATTCCACTGCATCCACGTCAGTTCATGCGGGAGTGTATGGATTGGGGGGAAAGGCATGGCAGAGAGGTTTGCTTTTGTGGTTAGCAGACTGCCTATGTATCAGGCGTAAGAAAGGCGTGCGCGTGGAAGTATGAAGCGTTAAGGAAACGGTTTCTTGTCCGTCTCTGGTTCTAGCGTTTGCTATGAACGAATAGTTTGAGTGTGATATATTTAGAATGGAAGATAGAAGCAAGTGAGAGATATACAACTACAAAGTACGAGGAAAGGGACGGGCCTGGGATTGAACCCATGACCTTCTGCATATGAAGCAGAAGCGGTAGCCATCAGACCACCAACCCCGTCTCTGTTAAACCAAAGTCATATAAAGTGCAAAATACTATCATATACGGAATTATAAAAAGCACCAAACGAACTCGTCTGAAGTTGTATTAACCACACTGCATTTTCTGGAATGTACGTATATGTCCTCCACATTTGTCTACATAAGCGAAGTATGCACTTCAACAGAAAATTAATCGCGTATCTCGATGCGTGGGAAATTTCTTGCAAGAAATGGTCAAGAAAAGCATTTTTTTTCGATCGCAGTACTCAGTTGAAAAAAAATGTCATTTCAAATGGAGCTCACTGTAGAAAATTTCATGACCATTTCTTGGACAGAAATTTTTACTTTTCTTGAGCGGAACAGCATACTTAGCTATAGATGGAATCTATGCACATTAAACAATATTTTATTTCCGAATAAGCGTTCACTTCACTGAGTTGGATCTCAGTTATGTGAACAAATTTGTTGGCTGGGTATATGCTGTGAAACATAGTAGTCATGATTTGTTTGTGCTATCTTTCGCGCATGATGCAGCACAGTAGCTTGTTCAGAAAATAAATGAGCACACGGTAAAAATAAGTAAGGTATTATACTCCGAAAAATGACACTTGGAAGTGACGTCATTCCTAACGCAAACTCGAACGAGTGCAAAAGAAAGCAAAAGTACTCTCTTTTACTATCCTCAAGGCCTCATGCTTGACGATAGGAATGACCTGGGAGGGAGAAACCGATACAAAATTTCTGTACGTCATAGTGAGCCGGGATTCCGCTGTCACGAACTGTCACTGTGAGCCCAGATCTCATACATTGGACTAACATGGAAAAAGCGCGTAACTGATTAAAACACATTTTCGCATTTCATCAAAAGTGAAAAAAAAACCTATGAAAATCAATTCATGCACATAATGCAAGTAATGTCACGTGAGCACCTTTCAATCTGATTGAATATTAAGCATTGAAAAACGCATCGTGTTACTTTTTCCAATGAAAATGAATATTTAGTGCATAGAAAACTGTGGCCCTTTTTCCATGTTTGTTGGGAAAGATCGAAAGTACACAACAAAAGAAAACTAGGCATTTTCCCCAAGCCTGCCTTGATTGTTGTTGGCAAGCTGGAGTTATCTTGCATTTCAAACAAACGTTTTTTTTTATATGTCGTGTGTAGTATCTGTGCCTCCCTCCCAGGGAATGACGACACATGTTTTGATGGAAAATCGTTGTTACACGTGGGAATAGCCTACCTTGTTGTGTCTACCGTGAATGAGCAATGAGATGTATCAAAAGTGGAGGAAATAAGCATGATTGAAATTAATTTAATCGCTTAAATTCAAAAAGCGCAATTTATGAGTATTGCTTGATCCTTCGATCTTGACTCTTGCTCCTGCGGGGACGGGCGATGAGGGCAGGATCAAACATATTGCGCGTCGGTAGTACAGTAGTGAAAAAGGGCGCAGTCCGTTAGTAGTGTGTGATCTATTGATCGTGTCACTTGTTCCTGCGTGGGCGAGTGACGAACACTTGTTCGGCGTACAGTGCAATTATCGAGTTATTTCGCGAATCCGGTTGAGCGTGATTATATCATGAATCGCATCACCAAACATTGGTGACTCCCAGATCTCTACCTTATGCCACTAACCCAATATCCTTTCCATGACAACTGTGGAGATGCAGAGGTGATCTCGGTATCTAGTAACAACGGTTGTCGAACTAACATTCCTTCTCTTCCCCGATGACCGTAAGGACGTGGCCGGCGCCGTTATTGACTTATAAATTCTGAGCTCTCGATTTGTGCACATTGAGAATGGTAAGCTAATCTCAAGCCCCATTCATTAAATATCTGTGCAACTTCGATTGTTCTGGTGAATCACGGAGTAGCAACTACGAATTGTACGGTCATTTATGCTTATGCTTATGCTTATGCTTAAATTCAAAAAGCGCAATTAATGTATATTTTAATGTTGTAACGGAAACTAACGACCATTGACCATTTGTATTGATTTTGCGTTCCGTTCCACCAGGTCCGTCCCACTCGGGCTCAGATTAGGTACCACCTCTAGTGCTGCAAGGTACCCAAGTTTGACAGATCGCAGTACACTTTTCACGGCATTCTAGATTACCTTATAAGCAGTAAAATTTTGGGCAATTGCAAGGGACATGAAGTTCTTTAATTTGTCTTTGGTTCCACAGCGTTGCATTTCACTTTACTCCGTGCCATGCGTTAAATGACGTTTGAACCAAAGATATTTGGATACCAGTTGTCAATCTGGATACGCAACCGGAAATGTAGTGTACACTTCCTATTCCGTAGGGATACTCGATAAAATTTCAATACATTTCGAATGTATTTATGTGAAACTATATGAATATAGTATGTATCAAGTCTTGCCAGCTCATGTTGCACATTTTTGTACCAGAATTATCACTGGGCCACTTGACATGTTCAGCTACAGGAGACCGGAAGTGTTAGTTTTCGATCCCTGAGAACCAATCCAAATCAAATGATGGTTTCAATACTGTGTCAAATAAAATCGTATTTATTCGACAAAATATGGTCATTGAGAGCATTTTCGGTCATTTTAAATACAGGTGATCATTTTAAGACCAGTTTCAGAACCATGTTTTTGATTCCAAAACATTTTTTTTATAATTCGAAAACAGCTATTCTGGGAAACATCAAATAACACTGTTTCAGCAAAAAGGAACTTCAAAAGTTGGAATATTCTGAACGTATAGGGACCATTTTGAGTTCTGTTAAGTACAGTCACCCCACAGTTATGGATAGCACACAGATATGGATCAGAGTTGGATTAAAACTGGAATATCTCATCAAATAGAGTTGCAATTACACAGCACACATTTTACTTGCGTGAACTATAAATCTGTACAGCATCGCAATCAATTATAACATGCTCTGGCATTTTTTTGCGTCCGTAGAAAATAAAATGTCAACCGTATTCCCAGAAGCGTTGATTCATAACTGTGGGGCATTGAAACCCATACCACAGTTATGAATCAAAGATAAGACGATTCCGAAACAAACGCCAAAACGTATGCTTCCACTAGCACACCATTCGTTTACCCCGCAGGTAATTTGCTGTTATAGTGCTTTGATCCATAATATGAGTCGATTTGATCCATAATAGGGATCCTCCTCTCCCACTGATCCACATCTGTGGGGTGGACATCGTTTGTAATTTCCATCGAAATCGACACTTTTTCGTAAATAACCGGGTATTTTGAGGTGTATTCTCAAAAACAACTATATTTTGCAGTGCCAGGGAAGTAATTTTGTTTTGTACAGCGTCACCATGTTTTTTAATCATATTTTGTTCTGAAAAATGACCCTTAGCTGATCCATAACTGTGGGGTGACTGTAACTCTGGTATTTGGTTTCGGAGTTTTAATTCATATTTTTAACAATATATGAATAGGCACATAAATGAAGAATTGAATGAGAAATATAAAATCCAACACTTTCGTAAAGGTAAAACTGTCGGAAGCTAAATTTGAGTATTTTGGATTTATTCGATCATCCTGGAAAGAAGGATGAGAATTCTAGAAAGTTTCTGATAATAACCTCAGGGATCTCCCACAACCTTCACAGAATTCTCATCAGGATATTCATTATATTTCTCGCAGAATTCCATCAAAATCTATTCATAATTCAAATTAGAATTAATCAAAATCATCGAAGGATTCATATCAGATTCCTCGCAAGATTCTCAACAAAATTCTCGCAGGATTCTGTTCAGAATTCTCCCAGGATTCTCCATTTAGAATTCTCTTCAGAATGCTCTCAGGGTTCTCATCAGAATCCTTTCAGAGATCAACTCTCGAGGTGCAAGCCAGAATTCTTGTAGAAATCAGAAATCAGATATTCACCAGAATCCTTTCAAAGTTTTCATAAGAATGCTTTTAGGATTTCATCAGCATCGATGCCAAATTAACACGAAAATCGTTCCTGGAATCTTTACAGAATCGTTCATGGATTCTTATTAGAACCCTTCCAATATACCAATCCAATCCCAGATCAGAATCCTTCCAGCATTTTTATCAGAATCTCTACAGGATTCTCATATGACTCCATTCATTATTCTCATGAAAATCTTTCCAGTTCTCATCACAATCCTTCCGGAATAAATTTTCGCAATAGAATCCTTCCAGGATTTGTATCCAAATCCTTCCAGTATTCTCATCAGATTTTTTTTTTATTTTGATCAGAATTCTTTCTGGATTTTAATCATAATTTGTCCAGTATTTCCACGATTCTATCCAAACTTTCAAGAATTCTCATCACAAACATGGCAGAGATCTCATCTCAAAATCCATTAGTCTCAAAGAAATTCTTCCAGAATGCCCATTATAATATTTCCAGGATTCTCGTCAAAATCCTACTAGAATTTTCATCAGAAATCTTCAAGTATTGTCATCAGAAACCATCCAAGGTTTTTTATCAGAAAGTTTCAAGGAATTTCATTAGGAATCTTCCAGGGAATTTATCACAAACGTTCCAGGAACTTCATTATAAGCTATCTACGATTCTTATTAGAATCCATTCGAGATTCTCATCAGTTTTCTTCGGGGTGCTCATTATTTGAATCGTTTAGGGATTTGCACAAGGACGCTCTCAGTCCCCCTGAGTTCAACCGTGTCCTAAATACTCCTATTTAGCTTGCGATAGATTTACTTTTTCTAAACATTTGTTTTTTTGTGTTTCTCATGATGAGACTATCCTTAAAATTTTGCGTTTTTGTGACGCAAGATAATTCTTTCTTAAAATATCTGTATTCCATAACTAAATACCAGAGTTACTTAACAAAACTCAAAATGCCCCTATACGTTTAGAATGTTCCAACTTTAGAGGTTCAAATTAGCTGAAACAGTTTATTCGATAATGGTTGTTTCCTTATGATGAAAATTAGTCTTGCACCAAAAACTGAATTTCGAAACTGGACTTGAAATGGTCACCTGTAATTAAAATCAGCACAAAGGTTTCTGATGGTCATCTGTTATCGAAAAAACATGATTTTTTTTTGACACAGTATGGAAATCGTCATTTCATTTAGATTGATTCTCAGGGATTGCATATTGTGCCGCCAGCACTAAATTGAAGTTCGGAAGTCCAGACTTCCGATTTCCGAACTTACTTCCGAAGTTTTTTGACACTTGCGTTTGGCAGCTTTGATGAATGAATGAAATGATGAAAATGAACTTGTTTTGGCTAGCAGAAAAGGGAAGTGAAGTCCGATAGCAGAGCGCCACCAACAGGCCTACGAATAAAACGGAATCTAAAGAAAAACAGCGAAAGCAGGTGATTGAGATACTCAGTAGCAGAATGAGGAAATGGCTGGTGGACCTTTACCGCTGTGATTCTGTCCTGTTCATTGGAGAAGAAAGACAAAAGTTCCACAGAAGATTTTTCACAACCATTATTGTGTCATCCTGCACGATGTTTTTGTTTTGATTTGCTAGGTGCAGTGTTGCGAGATCATATGATTTGAACAGAAAATAGTATCGGAAGTAAGAAAAGTTGCCAGTTTGCCAACGACCTTCCGACAATTTTTGTCTAAATGCACAATACTAAGACTTCCGGTCTCCTGTATCTGAACATCTCAAGTGGCCAAGTGATTATTGTGGCTCTGATTAAATTTATAGCAGAATTACCTTCAATGAATGCTTTAAGGATATCCTGCTTACAAAAATGGAGCTGCTCCATATGAAAACTCCATATAAAAATATTAGTGACTAGCTTATCCAACGAAAACTTGAAAGAACAACCTTTCTAAGAAGGAAGGGCAATTTCTTGTAACATGCTTGCAGCTATGACGCGTAAGTATAGTCTCTTCAACAATGTGATGCTATGGTACAACCTATACCTATATAAGAAAGGGAAACTTTTGTTAAAAAAATAAAATTGAAATATGAACACTACCAAGGAGTCCAAATACTGATAACCACGCTGTTCAGCAAGACTATATTGAGGGTTATGGGTTCCAATTCTTCCGGTGCCAGAGGACATTGCACTATGGTCCAGGAATCAGTTTTACGCGGAAAGATGCTTTGTGAGCTTTAGAATGAAACATTAGACAAAAACGGTCTTCTACAAAGTTGTTTGTATTAGTTGAGCCCCTTGTTTGGTTTCATTGAAAATTAGGGTGGACCACATTTTCATAGAAATTGTGTAACTAACTTTCTTATTTGTAGAAATAATATTATACATGCTTCAGCAAAGTTGTAGACTATTCAATTTCAAGCAACTTTGCCAAAAAATTTTTTTTTTTTGTATCTCTTAAATTGACCGATTTAGAGCTTTTTTCCTACGGTGACATAGGGTGGTCCGAACAAAACTGGTTTTCTGGCTCTAGAGTTTTCAATTCAAATTTCTCATCGAAGTAGTCTATGAAACACTTTTAGAGCTTTGAAAAATGCGTAATTTGGAGAGTGAAGAAACTCGCTATCTCCTTCCGTTTAGGAGTTATTGTTGTTTTTCTCTCAAAAACATGCCTACTTTGATTGTGAATATCTCTGATTGGGGCAAACATAAAAAATATCTTTTGACGGCATTCAAAAGACAAAATAAAATTGTATATTACATCAAAAAATTACAGATGTGTTATTTTTGTAACTCTAATAAAACGTCTTGAAAGTCAAATAATTTTTATCACAAAAACTTTAATAACTTTTGAACTAAAATAGATATCATCAATATTTTTGCATGAAAATTTGCGTTTTATTAAGTTTTTTAAGTCGTTCATAGACCGCTTTGACGAAAAACCTGAAATAAGAAAGATAGAGCTCTAAAACTATTTTGAAGATTTTCATAGTATGTATTTCTTTATTATTTTGCATTTTGAGCATGAAAATGAAATTTTAGACAAAAACGATCTTCTACAAAATTGTTTCTTAAAATGTAAGCTTACATATTGTGTCATTTGAAACTAGGGTGGTCCACAATATCACACATATAATATAATCAACTTTTTTATTTGCAAAAATACTGGTATATGCTATTAGGCAAAGCGGTAGAACTTGAAATTTTGATCAACTTTGCCTAAAAAAAATTTTCTGTAGCTCAAAATTTGACCAATCTAGAGCATTTTTTCCTAATCATCGCAGGGTGGTCCAACAAAAATAAGTTTTTCAACTCTAGTTTTTTTAATATTATTTTCTCGTCAAAGTCGTCTATGAACGACTTTTAGAACTTAATAAAACGCAAATTTTCATGCAAAAAGATTGTTGATATCTATTTCAGTTCAAAAGTTATTAAAGTTTTTGTGGTAAAAAATATTCGACTTTCAAGACGTTTTATTAGAGTTACAAAAATAACACATCTGTAATTTTTTGATATAATATACAATTTTGTTTTGTCTTTTGAATGCCGTCAAAAGATATTTTTTATGTTTGCCCCAATCAGAGATATTCACAATCAAAGTAGGCATGTTTCTGAGAGAAAAACAACAATAACTCCTAAACGGAGGCAGATAGCGAGTTACTTCACTCACCAAATTACGCATTTTTCAAAGCTCTAAAAGTGTTTCATAGACTACTTCGATGAGAAATTTGAATTGAAAACTCTAGAGCCAGAAAACCAGTTTTGTTCGGACCACCCTATGTCACCGTAGGAAAAAAGCTCTAAATCGGTCAATTTAAGAGATACAAAAAAACTTTTTTTGGCATAGTTGCTTGAAATTGAATGGTGTACAACTTTGCTGAAGCTATAATATAATTTCTACAAATAAGAAAGTTAGTTACACAATTTCTATGAAAATGTGGTCCATCCTAATTTTCAAGAAAACCAAACAAAGGGCTCAACTAATACAAACAACTTTGTAGAAGACCGTTTTTGTATAATGTTTCATTCTAAAGCTCAAAATGCATCTTTCCGCGTAAAACTGATTCCTGGACCATAGTGCATTGATTATTTCCTTGTCTTCCTTGGGCAAAGTGGCACATGTCCAAGAAAGGTAAATTGACAAGGAAAGCTCTCAGCCAATGAGCCCACACGCTAAAGGGGATGGGTGGTTGTCCTCAAAATGTTACAAAGTTACAGCTCATACAAAGTTTCCATACAAAAAATGTTAAAAGAGGGTGAGTGAATTTCGAAAATTGTTATTTTTGGTGTTATGGAATTAGTGAATGGACCCTTGAATTAGGGTTCTCTGAAGATATTTCGAAAAAATAACTGAAAAAGGGAAAATATATGATGAAAATATCACCGAAAAAATAATGTGAAGCGTGAAAATTTTACGCAGTTTACATAAGAACGCATACATGAATGGTCAATCTTTTTAAAAGTATTGTTAACATTCGTTGCCCGCAAAACAAGTTACTCCACTGTATATCATATTATTCGGGGTAATGACCCATTCGGGGTAATGGCTTTCGGGGTAGTGACCCAATCAGTGTAGTGGCGTTTGGGGTAATGGCGTTCGGAGTAATGGCGTGGGATGGACCTATTTTGAGCTCTTAATTTCTGCACATTGAAAGTGGTTTATTAATTGCAAGTCCCAATAATCGCTACTAGGAGTTGGTCATCAATGTTGTTCAATCACGTTCAAGGATAGTACAGTCGACTCTCCACATCTCGATGTTCTACATTCTCCCTATGTCGATGATTTATAAGTCCCTTCAGTCTGCATACATTTTCACTCTCCATATCTCGATATCCTCTTTATCTCGATATCCCCATATCTCGATGTGTTTCTGTTGATTTTGAGTGATTCCAAGCAACAGCACCAAAATTTGGTAAATTTTTTAATTCATTTTTTTCTATTGAGCTGAAACTTTGCACAGTTTTCCAGTTCCATCTGAATCGTCATTTTCCGATATCAAATCTTCAAGTTGAGTCACGACTAACTTTTCAAAAGGGTGTATGTGAAAATGGTTCAAAAATATTCAAAAAGCTGCACAGCAAAAACGGTTCGTTCGATTGTTAGACAACTTAAGAAACAAAGTTAGACAACTAAATAAAGATTCCAAAAAAATACACACAGTAAAAAAAAAATTTGTTTGCATTAAAAAACATAATTTTTGACACAAAAACTCAAATATCTCAAAACCCTATCGGAATACCAACGTAATTTTTTGAGGGAAAACGGTCCATTATATTAGCTATCTACCATAAAAATTTGGTGATGGTAAACCAATAAACAAAAAAGTTATGACATTTCAAACATGTCACAATTTTCACATTTAGTAGAAAAAAAAATTTTTTTTCGGTGTAAATTATTACGGGAGCCGCAGTTTGTTGCTGATTTTATTGTTAAGGGCCTTGCGTGAATTAAACAAGTCGTTTTCATGTATTCATTAGTATTATGTATATTATATGTATAAATATTATGTATATGTATAAATATTATATGTATATGTATATATGTATAAATTAAAATGAATTAACAGATTACACGAACAAAAATTTTTGTTTTTTAAGAGGATATTTTTTTTTTTAGAGTATGATCGATGAGTTTCTAAATGTTATATATAAACTTTAAAAGTTTTGGATTTGGGTATGCGTTATGAGATCATGAAAACATTTTATTAATACTTATTTATTTATTTATTGTTATTCAATTTTTTTACAATATCGAACACTTTTGCATCATTATCAGTACAGTTCGAGTATAGTTTTGCTTTAATTTTATTTTCTGACAATGGAATGAAACAGTGAAATTTTTGGGTTCCTTGGATCGTTTTCGCGTTATTATATTGCTCGCTGAGCTCTGATGCCGTTAATTCGTACTCTTCAGTAGTAGTAAAACAAAATGATAATTTTGTTAAATCTTCTTCTTTTCTGCGATTCGCCCAATCAAATAGTTCTTTTGCAGTTTTAATTGGATGCTCACGTTCTTTGGCTAAACTTGCTCTTGTGGCCATGCGCTTTATGGTTCCTCCAATAGCATCACAAGGACCTTTGCCATGTGACGTAGCAAAGAAATGGCATTCTGCATCAATTCCGTACTTTGATTTAAATTGACATAGGCTCGAAAAATTCTTACGGTTTTTGTACTGCGATGCTGCTCCATCAGACATGAAATATATCTTTCTGATTTCTTTATCCTTATCAACGCGTAAAAAGTTAATCATTTTGGCAATGAACAAATTTACAGATACTGAGTCGTGTCTTAAATCTTCGGAAATTACAATAAAACTAAAATGTTCAATTTGCGTACTTCCATTGAAATAAATAACGAATGGATGAATTGTAGCTTGTTGTACGTTCCAGTGATGGGACTGCACTTCATCTTGCAATACAAAGCTATAGTTTTCAGAAAAATCACAAATGACAGAAAATTCACCATCTTGTAATGTATTTTTCGTATTTTTTAAAAAGCGGGATTGCTCTGTTTTAATAAAGTCGTGAGGAATCAAACTTTCTAATTTCAAGCAAAAAAATGACACAAACTCATCTACAGGTTTTACAATAGTTTCTAGGTCACACCTATCCGTGGTCACCCATTGCTCAAATGATAACTGATCAATATAATTTTCTTCAAACTCAGCGAATAAAGTATTTTCCAATGATGAAGAATCTGGACAATCCGAACAAGATCGTAGATAGCAATTTGATGTTGTATTTTCACACAAGAGACTACCAGTTAACATTTTAATATCCTTTGATAAATTGATTCTTTTCAAACTATGTAAGATTAGGTTAATATTTTCGTGTGTTGTGCACACACAAACATTATGTGTTCCTGAATTGGATAGAAGCTTGCATTGCCTTGGACGAAGGCTTGCAAATGAGGAAAAACCTACCTTAATATTTACGTTAATTTCCTTGAAGCGTGTATACGCTTCTTTCAAAGTAGTCATCATTAATCGTTTTTGGATTGCTTGACGCTTTCCATCTTTTTTTACAGATACATAATCTTTTTGGCCAGGCATAGCTCTACTTACTTCATCGTCTTCAAAATATTGAATTATTTTTTCTTTTGTCTCATCTGTTAATGAAGTACTCGACCTAGCATTTTTGGTTGCAAGACAGTTATTTTTGAATTGTTTTGCCTCTTTTGCTGTATTTCTATTGGTTTTGAACTCATCAATGGCGTCTTGAATAGACCACGAGCTTGGCAGCATCGACAAAATCAATAATTTTTCTTTCCTTGTCGTGGCTAGATTCGAGAACCTTTCCTTCATATTCATAATTACCTCATCGTAGTCTGTATTTTCCACATCCTCAGGTCCTAATTTGAAGAGGTTTCTTTGTACAGCTTCGTTGATTTCACGGTATTTTTTCTCGGGATAATTGACGTAACCCATCTTCGTCCATTTAATCGGAGTCACTTTTATTTCAGCTATCCCTTCGTTGAAGCGTTCGATGTTGACCTTCTGGATGCACTCATCTTCTGATTGATTTGTTGAAACAGATGTCGCTGATGGTACCGTGGCAAGACTATCTGCACTTGGTACTTCTGGTAACTCCTCAGTTGTTGTCGGTGCATCTAGTAATTTCTCAGTTGTTGTTGTTTTCGAGCTTCCTGCAACCTGATCCACCGATGATGTACAGATTGCCCGTTTGTCAACGTTTAAACGGCAGGACGTACAAATGCGTAAATTTGTATTCAATGTAGACATTGGAGCATAACCAGCCGCTTTCAGTTTATCTATGGTGCTTTCGGTGAGATTTCGTAGCTCTTTCGAACACTTTTTTTCTGCAAACGGCCTGCAACAGTTGTGAAAGCGACTATTCATGTTGCTCGTTAGATTTTAATAAACAAAATCACTTTTAAGTTTTTACTGACTAGTTTGGTGTCGTTTGCTTGACTGAAGAAAAATTTTACAATTAAATCTTTTATAACCATAGTGGTAGTATATTTTTAGCTTTTTCGTGAGTATGTTCATGGTATGTACCTATCATGTTTTGGATGTTGTTGAAGTTACTCGCTTTCTCCCAAATATGATTAACAAAGTCTATTCTCTACCAAGGCGGGTCTATACCCAGGTGTAATCAGATTTTAACTTTGTGGAGAAAACCAGCGCCGAGAAAACCGACCTGCTTTACGTATACTAGATCATCTGGGTATAGACCCGCCTTGTTCTCTACGAGGTGAACTTTTTGCAGGTAAACTAGTCGTATACCTGTATAGAAAACTTTTTTTGTAGCTTTTGTCTTCAATATTAGATTTCTTATAGGTTTCTTTTATCAAAAGGTTTCAACACTATTGAGAGAATTTTTCTTCAGTTACGTACAATAAAAAATATGACACTATCAAGACTTTAGATCACAACACTGGATCGCGTCTAACTTTCTAATAGATGCTATAATAGTTATGAATAATTAAATAAAATATCATGAAAACAACTTGTTAACCTCATGTGGTACCCTTAACAAAAAAATTCAGCAACAAACTGCGGTCCTAAAAAAAATTAACAATGAAAAAAAAAATCACTAAGTGTCAAATTTGTGAAATATTTGAAATGTCATAACTTTTTTGTTTATTGGTTTACCATCACCAAATTTATTAGATAGCTAATATAATGGACCGTTTTCCCTCAAAAAATTACGTTGGTATTCCGATAGGGTTTTGAGATATTTGAGTTTTTGTGACAAAAATGATGTTTTTTAATGCAAAAAAAAATTTTTTTTTTTGCTGTGTGTATTTTTTTTGGAATCTTTATTTAGTTGTCTAACTTTGTTTCTTTAGTTGTCTAACAATCGAACGAACCGTTTTTGCTGTGCAGCTTTTTGAATATTTTTGAACAATTTTCACATACACCCTTTTGAAATGTTAGTCGTGACTCAACTTGAAGATTTGATATCGGAAAATGACGATTTAGATGGAACTGAAAAACTGTGCAAAGTTTCAGATATTTTTGAAATGGTCGATCAGAATCGACTTGCATGCCTCCGTGGAATCCCTCTTTTTCGTTCTCAATTTTCTCTCTGTGTGTCGATATAGGGTAAGTGTTCCCTTAGTTGTGGGTGTTCCTATAGTTGCGGTAGTACCGTTTTCACTGATTTTATTACATTAGCCACAGAACCGACACTGACAATCGACGTATTGTCTTGTTGATACACGGAATAGTTGAAAAGAGCGTTCGAATTGCTCTAAAACTGATGAAATATCAGTAAAATTGATAAAAAATTTCTTACTTGTACCAATAGTTGCGGTAAAGTGTTCCTATAGTGGAGGATCCCATAAGAAAATCACGGATACCGCAACTATAGGAACACAAATTAAAAATATACCGCAACTAAAGGAACAGCGTACCAATAGTGGAGGTATTATTTTTCACTGACATGCCGTGGATTACTGCGATGAAATCATTTTTCTCATAAAGTCAATGATCGTTACTTCCCATTACAACATTTACATGTACATTAATTGCGCTTCTTGAATTTAGGCGGTTAAATGAAGTTCGAGGGGCCCAAATAGCCGTAGCGGTAAACGCGCAGCTATTCAGCAAGACCAAGCTGAGGGTCGTGGGTTCGAATCCCACCGGTCGAGGATCTTTCCGGGTTGGAAATTTTCTCGACTTCCCAGGGCATAGAGTATCTTCGTACCTGCCACACGATATACGCATGCAAAAATGGTCATTGGCATAGTAAGCTCTCAGTTAATAACTGTGGAAGTGCTCATAAGAACACTAAGCTGAGAAGTAGGCTCTGTCCCAGTGAGAACGTAACGCCAGAAAAGAAGAAAGAAGAAATGAAATTCGATCGTGCTTAGTACCTCCACTATTGGTACATCTACCCTAACCAATATCGAAGGTAACTAGACCACATTTTTGGGAATCAAAGCAAATTAGGAGCGCAAAATACCGTCTGTTTGTGTATTACTTTCTTGGCAACGGAGTGTTTTTCAATCTAGTGTTTATCAAAAAAATGTTCTTTGTCTCGATCTCTCTCTATCTCGATGGTCCCTTCGATATCAAGATGTGGAAAGGCGACTGTATGAACATAAACTAGACGTTCTTCATCGATTTGGATTTATATTTGATTTTATACGTTAAAACAACGTAGTTTATAAGTCGATTTTAGCTCGTGAACTTTTTGAAGCTGTGGATATACTCGATCGTACAGTTCAGACCTCAAGTACTGAAATATGTAGCCCTGTACATAGTTACTACAATCCATTCACCTCCAGCCATATGCTTAGCCTTTACCCAAAGGTCTTCATATTTGAACTCAATATGCCATTCACTTTCGGCGGCAGCAGCAAGGGTCCAGCGTTTCATTTTGACCATGGTCGGTCATGCAGCAATTAGAGTTTGCCTCCTGTGCTGTAACAACGACAGAAGCCAGTACCGCACAACAGCAGCCCACTTTTCGGTGCATAAATCTTTCCGCGCGCCCTTCTGATAGCGATCGCGCCACGGCGGTCATGTTGTAACGAAACAAGATCTTTAGCAGATGTGATCGCGTGAAAGTTGTTTCGAAACGAACTCTTAGAGTACCTACCGTCAAACGGGGTAAGTTACAACACTCTTCAACTACAAAGCTCTATAGAGGACAGTTTAAAAGTTTTAAACCAATTTAGTTTTTTTAATTCCTTTGTTAGTATCATTTCAAACATTACATTCATGTCTTATATCTAGGAGTTCTGTGTTCGACAACACTATCATCCTAGTTTTGTAAAACTGAATTAAGTTTTTATCAAAAAATTTGTTAACAGCATATTACAATTCATTTGACGTAGCAGTTGAGAACTTTAACAGGTGAGTTGATTTAACCTGCTTATAAAAAAAAACGCTTTCAATTAACTAAACATAACTTAACCTAAATACAAAACGCATTAACCGTGGTAATAGAAAATTGTTATGATTTTGTCTCATCTGTTATCTTTACCTTATTTTTTATCTTATCTTAATAAAGTTAGCTTAAGTATATTGAAAAGCGTTTTTCCTCTTATCTTCTTCTTCTTTCTGGCGTTACGTCCCCACTGGGACAGAGCCTGCTTCTCAGATTAGTGTTCTTATGAGCACTTCCACAGTTATTAACTGAGAGCTTTCTTTGCCGATTGACCATTTTTGCATGTGTATATCGTGTGGCAGGTACGAAGATACTCTATGCCCTGGGAATCGAGAAAATTTCCTTTACGAAAAGATCCTCGACCAGCGGGATTCGAACCCACGACCCTCAGCATGGTTTTTCCTCTTATATCTTATCTTAAATCTTATATCTTATCTTCAATTCACCTGTAAACAATCTGAACTGCTATGGAAAATGAAATGAAATATGCTGTTAACAAAATTTTACTAATAGATAAATTAAGTAGATGAACAATATGAAGTCAGGAATCGAACTACTGATCTCAAAAGATCTACCTATCATACATTAATTTGGAATTGTGTCGATGTAATGCAAGTTTCCCTGCTGCTGCTAGTAACCCCTTTTGACGGTACCAAATACTATTCAGAGACCTGGAGCTTGGTTAACGATTGCGCCTGGAAGCGAAGGACCGGCGTCTTCGTCACTCAATTAACATTCTGGGGTCCAGCAGCAAGCACCGTACTCTGGCTCCAACTCAACATGGGTAAAGTGGAAACCCTCTTGTGTTGATAGTTCAAGTGAATTTGATAAGCTATCTTGTTTCTCCGCCGCTTCCACTTAGCGTGACGCGGAGGTCATTGAGTTGAGACCGCTTGGATATAAAAACTCTCCTCATCTTACGGCGACTGCAGAAGATGATGCCAGACGGGCAGCTGCTGTTTCAGGGTGGTAATTGAAGAATTATCTTACAAAGCATTTTTGACGATGGCAAGTCGGCTGATGTCAACCATTTCCGAGAGTGACAATGAACGGCTGAAAATGTTTACCGGTGGGTAATTAATAAATTAATGATATAATTGAGAGATGTATACATTTGTGCTGGCCGTCAGTAGTGAAATGAAGCAAATGTATGTATTCGAGGATCATTATAGAGCATTTTCAACCCGAAACGCAAATCGCGTACACGCTATGTTTTTCGAATTGAATGAAATTTTGAACATGTACAATCCTGTGCAAAAGTTTAGGTTCGCCCCCTTAAAAACATACAAAAGTGTTTTATCCATATCTCTGTGATTACACGTCCAATTGAAGTTATTTTAACTTTGTAGGTATTAAAAAAAATATTTTTTAAATTTTGTATTCTTAATTTTAACTAAGAGTTATGGCATTTGAAAAAAGCGCACTGAAAAAACATGGCTAATTTCGTCAGCATTGGATCGCCAGAAATTGGTTGGTTGGTTTGACTTTATTAACGAGATTTTTAGCCCTGGGCTAGTTCATCTCGGGACCAACGGCTTTACTTCCCTTCCGAAGGAAGTCGTCACTATAACTTTTTACGTCATAAGTGACTATGTCGGGGATGGGATTCGATCCCAGGTCCTCGGCGTGAGAGGCGAGTGTTCTAACCACTACACCAGGTCCGTCCCCTACGCCAGAAATTGTTCAATGTGTAAATAGAATCGTAATCTTATATTATTTAAAGAATACTCACGAATTTTGGCGGAAAAATCTGAAAACTATTCAAACTCAATGAAACAGTCATTCGAGTCATCGTGCAAAAGTTTGGGTTCACCCCTTAGTATGATCAGTGCCATCAGAGAAATCCAGACTTATCAATATTATAGGGCTTTACAATTCGAAGTATAGATAAAACTCATCTTTGGTGAAATAGCTTAGAATACAAATTATATATAGTATCAACATTTTAAAGGCACCCATCAACCGAAATAAGCTACCAGCAATAGATCGTTCTTTATTTAAGCGCTTTATGCACTAGCAGAAAGGTTAAAATAAGGAAAATTTGATCACCTTCCTACTAGGGGGGAGTGCTCCCGAAGAGTGAAAAAAGGTGAAACACAATCCAATTAATTATTTTTTGCAATTTCTCATCGTAACAAGCTGATTTTCATCACGCCAATCCGTCATGAAACGGCCTACTTTCCTACACTGAGGTATGTAGTGCGGGAATAGTCATTACGCAACTGAAACCAGTGCTGTTATGATTCATTACGCAACGCTTTCTCATTACGAAACTGTTTTGAGTTTCGTAATGAATCATAACACAACATTTTTTTTTCAGAAATTGTAAAATAATGGTGAATGCATTCCAATATATTGCTGTGTGCGTTTGAAATACAAATATCAAATGTGGGAACACCAAACGCGGTAAGATTTTTAACAAGGAAGGCGAAGTCAAAACTTGATTTTCTTTGCTGGGTTCGCGGTGATATGGATCATGGTTGCTAAGTGTTACCGCATTTGAAGCACAGTTAGACTGGATTTGCATGTCAAACGCAAACAGCAATATTTCTTGATACCCTTAAGTTGTCTTCTACGAAATTGCAAAAAATGTTGTACGTAACTCGTTGCAGAACTCGATTTTTACAGCACTCATCGTAATTACGACTCGTGCTGTAAAAATCATCATTCTGCAACTTGTTCCGTAAACTACTATTATAGATGATTCTTTCTAATAGAATTTCCTAAGTCTATAAATTTGGAACATCGCCGATTCTATCCTATCGGTGAAGGGGACGGACCTGGTGTAGTGGTTAGAACACTCGCCTCTCACGCCGAGGACCTGGGATCGAATCCCATCCCCGACATAGTCATCTATGACACTAAGGCTATAGTGACGACTTCCTTCGGAAGGGAAGTAAAGCCGTTGGTCCCGAGATGAACTAGCCCAGGGCTAAAAATCTCGTTAATAAAGTCAAATCAATCAATCAATCCTATCGGTGAAGCTCTGCTTACTCTGAACAAATTTTTCGAATTTTCTATTTTATTAAGATTTCGAGATCCAATTGAATCCTACCAGAAGTATTTACGTACTTCTTCTTTCTGGCATTACGTCCCCACTGGGACAGAGCCTGCTTCTCAGCTTAGTGTTCTCATGAGCACTTCCACAGTTATTAACTGAGAGCTTACTGTGCCAATGACCATTTTTGCATGCGTATATCGTGTGGCAGGTACGAATATACTCTATGCTCTGGGAAGTCGAGAAAATTTCCAACCCGAAAAGATCCCCGACCGGTGGGATTTGAACCCCCGACCCTCAGCTTGGTCTTGCTGAATAGCTGCGCGTTTACTACTACGGCTATCTGGGCCCCTAAGTAGTATTTACGTACACTAGTGCCATTTATTGGATGAATTTGGAACTTTATAGGTTCACATTATGAAGCTCTTCTTTCTTTGAAAAATTTTTCCAAAGGTAAAAAAATCCATTTCGTTTTTCTCCAATTGCATCATAACAGAAGTATTTAGGTAAACTACCGCCATTCAGTGGAAAAAATTATAAGTTCCTCGGTAAAGCTCTGCTAATTCCGACCAACTTTCTCAAATACATGGTTTAAATGCTGAGATATGCCAAGATAGACTTGCACCACGTTGTGGATGTTTAAAAGACATAAATTTTCCATCCGAACAAATTTCAAGATATTCCACCGGAAGTGGTGTAGTACACTACCGCTGCGTATTGCAGAGTTCGAACGAAACATGTAAATTTCTGAGACATATAATGCACATAATTGGAACGTGGTATATCATGGATGTTTACATGATATGTCGTGTAAACTTCACTTATACCTATGTCATGTAATCCAGCAGAATCCTGTGCGATTACGTGACATATAACACATAGGGAAAGTGTACCAGTTATGGCTATAGTGGTTCCCTATTTGACCATATGTGTTTTCTCAAAAACTTTCACATTTTGAATATTTTTGTATGTTTCTACATCAAGATATATAATATCAAACTACTTAAACACCCAAAATTATTAAAATTTGAATATAATCAATCCCGTATGGCGAAATAGGGAAACAGTATGTCCATAACTGGGACACCTACCCTATTTACCCCGAACGCCATTACCCCGAAAGCTATTACCCCGAATGGGTCATTACCCCGAACGCCATCACCCCGAATGCATAACATTTTGAGGCTTATTCTAGTTAGAGAGTGGGGGAGATAATTGTACAATTCGTTATGAGTATTTAACGAGTTTGGCTCAACAATGTATTTTTCAAATATTAGAAGATAAAAAATCAGATAGTGTTTCAGCAAATAATTTTTACACACTAAGTTTTGTTTGGATTTGTCCTCTAATTTTGGTGAGCTTCACACAGCCACATTTCAGTGCTCTGAAGAACAAACTATTTCGAAAAGAAGTGTGATAGCAATAATATGCGCACAATTACTATACAGTAAAGTCTCTTATTGGACGCCGGAATTCACTTCCTTTACTCATTTTTGTAGGTGTCGGGCTACTAACATTAAGATCTTCTTAAAGATTTTGTTTCGTAAACGATGGTAATGGAAGATCATCCTGAGATAGTCGCTGCAAATGTTGTTCTATGGAACCCGCTTGAAGACCAACCTGGTGAACAACCGTTCCACTATAGCAAGGAAACGTTAATACACTTGTACATGTTAGGAATACGGCGGCCTCTGGTTGCCGCTACAGTAAAAACTTTCATCGGTTTGTGGGATCAGTATTTTGAATTTCGATGAGACAATAACAATTTATTTTATTAAAGGCAATGAAGAAACGATGATGGCAAAAGAGTGGTGGGCAATTCCATAACAGACCTGTCTGTTTTAATACAAGAAGGTAAAAGAAAGGGAAAATTATTGATTAGAATTATAGCAGGATTCACTTTAGTGATTTCCTTCAGGATATATTCTTTTTAAAAAAAAGCTGTTCTATATGGACATATTAGTGACTAGCTTATCCAACGGAAATTTTAAAGATCAGCCTATTTAAGAAAGAAGGGCAAATTTTTGGTGAAATGGTTGCAGCTATGATCTGAATGATCACTATAACAACAAGATGCATGCTATGGCACAACCTATATTCATAAAAAAAGTAAAATATTTGTTTATAAACAAAATTGAATTATGGGCTTCGTGGCCGAGTGGTTAGTGTCGCCAGGCAGTAATCGCTTCGTGTCATGGGGTGTGAGTTCGATTCCAGCTTCAGCCGTCGAAACTTTTCGTCAGGAATGTTTCTCGGCTGTGCCATTGGAGCATGCTTGTCCGTTGTCTAGTGTTAAGTTACAGTCTGTGCAGCTAAATGGCTGAAGACGGTGTCCGTGTCTTTTTTTGAAATATGAACACCAACAAGAAGTCCAAATACCTGTGATCACGCAGCTGTTCAGCAAGACCAAGACCATATTGAGGGTTATAGGTTCGGATTCCTCCGGTGACGGATCTTATGCTTTGAACATCTCCTTGACGTCCCTGGGCATGGAGGCACATGTACAACAATGGTAAATTGACAAGGAAAGCTCTCAGTCAATAAAAGGCTTATTTTATCACATTCACAAATTTCGTAACGCTGAAGGGGGCAAAAAATGTTGTGGGTTGTTGTCTTCAAAATTTCACAGCCAATACACAATATGTAGGATTTCCATACAAAAAATGGTACGAGGGGTTGGGTAGGTGTCAAAAATGGCAATTTTTATCGTTATGAAATTCGTGAATGAACCCTTGAACTGCGAAAGTGCCCACTGAGCTGACAAACAAGCACTGTCTCAGAAAGAATGAGAAGAAGATAGTTGCCAACAAGATATTTCGAAAGAATAGCTGACATATAGAAGAAGGGAAAATATATGATGAACATTACGCGCCATTAATTACTAGTTTTTATTAGAGACGCATTTTTGCCCGCAAAACAAGATACTGCACTGTATCTCATTCGTGGTAATGGCTCATTCGGGGTAATGGCTTTCGGGGTAGTGATCCATTCGGGGTAGTGGTGTTCGGGGTAATGGGATGGAGCCGTATTTCTTTCACTACTGGACTGAAAAGTGCGGCTTCATATATTCGAAAATGCGAATAAAAGTGCGGGATTGCATCGAATCTTGTTGGTGTCTTCAGAGTACTTATTCTTTGGATTGCGATGAATAAACCGCTGAAGACACCGACTCGATTTGATGCAATCGCGCATTTTTATTAGCGTTTTCGCACCTGTGTAAACTTCTGCGATAGTCCAGTGCTGAAAGAAATGCGCAATACCTGTCATTTATGATTCTTATTTGTGAAATGATAAGTGACAATGTTTGTCATGAAACAATGAAGCAGGATATGGAATCATGAATTCAGTTCTTGCACATATGCGAGCTATTAATGAATTTAGATACCTGTAATTTATGATTCCGATGTTGGTGATGAAAAGTGACAAGTTGCGTCATGAATTCATGAAGCAGGATCTGAAATTATGAGCTCAATTCATGAAAATAAACTTTATACATCAATCAAGATTACTGTTTATGATGGATATAGCTTGAATCGATTTATTCTACTTTCAACATTCCACAATTCATACGCACATTTAGGATAACTAAAAGAAACACTCTACCTTCATATTTTCCGACACCTTTATTAAAACTAGTTGATCGCCCATTCAACAAAAAAGTAGGTCAGTGGTAGTAAAATTCGAACATGCGTCCCACAGAGGTCCATCTCCTTGCAGGGCAGTAGTTGTTCCATGTATTCTGACGAACTGCTCTTTCACTTTTCCAGGTTCTCCAAGCTTATGCTTAAATGGGCATCATTATAGTCAATTAATACCCATCAAGATGCAGACATTGGTCAGTATGGCAGCCAAGGTGCTATCGATAATCATCGAGAATGAACACGGCAAAGACGAACATACATAAACCGTGAAACTTCACAGGAACGAATTGTATGTTGGATTTGTTTCGATTATATAAATAATTACCGAAGAGCGCATAATGAGTACTCGCGCTCTGTTTGACGCACGATTGATGATTGCGATCCGTTAAGGATAGGTGATCGAAAACTGGGTGAAACTGGAACATGTGTACGAAACGACAATGTTATACAAGGGTTACCTACTAGCAAATTGTATTTGCAGCCTAATAACGTGGATCGGTAATGATTGACCGGTGCTGGATGCTTGAACATTGGCGTAAATAAGGGGGGGAGGGGCAGGTTGTTTTACGCTTTGAAATTTAAAGAAATGTAATGACGAGATAAGGACTGCAACTAACTAAACTTGATATCTTTTATCTTTTTAAATAGCTTTATTCCTACCTTTCAAATGTTACTGTAGTTTGAGAATATGCTTCTGAATCCTCGTATCAAAGTTGAAAAGTATTTGCACTAACTATTCCGTAATTTTCTGTAATGACCATTTGTAATAATAATCAAATATTTTCTCCCGAGTTTACCTATGCTTTTCGTTGACATACATACGTTTACATACATATCTGTGGCAATGCGCAAAAAAAGCGGAACAATAAAGACATTCATGTTATGTGCAGAAACTGCATGTTTTAACTTACCAGAAATTGCAGAGCACTTTTAAGGGTTGCAAATTTTTGTTAGTGATCCGACTTTAGATTTTAGAAACAGTTTCAAATAAAATTATATAATCAACTCTCCATAACTCGATAATCAACGAGCTACAAAACATGAAACCAATGCATTTTACATGTTTAGTAGATAAGACGCCCTTTTTAAGAAAGTATTATTTAAATATGTGAATAATCTACCTAGCAGTAAGATAAAATAGAGGAGTGGGGGCATAGAGTATCATCGTGCCTGCCACACGATATCCGAATGCGAAATTGGCAACTTTGGCAAAGAAGGCTCTCAGTTAATAATTGTAAAAGTGATCATAAGGGCACTAAGCTGAGAAGCAGGTTGTGCAGTGAGGACGTAATTCCAAGAAGAAGAAGATAAAAAAGAAGAAAATAAGAAGAAGAAGGAGAAGAAGAAGAAGAAGAAGAAGAAGAAGAAGAAGAAGAAGAAGAAGAAGAAGAAGAAGAAGAAGAAGAAGAAGCAGCAGAAGAAGAGCTAAAGTGTGTTCAGCAAACTTTTATGTTGTGAAATCATCTACAACTTTGCCGAAGACCCCATTGGTGTACCTTCACTTTTGCAAAAAAAAAATATATGCGAAGATCTATCTCACTTCAAGCTGGATTAGTCACAAAAATAATACTTTCTTATGAAGGGCTTTTACACTCCGAACATCTTCTCTGAAGGCACCATTCCTCTAATTTTGTGAGTGTTAAAACATTTCTGAGAGCGGCATCAAATTCAGCAAACCCAAATTTACTAGAGACACATAATTCGGTCCTTGAGACATGCAAAAATTTCATGTTTGTGACCTTGTGATAACGACAAGCATCAGAAAGTGATGTAAATCCTAAGCGATCTACCACCTCTAATGCGAAGAAGCCACGACCCTTAGGTCCGACGGCTATTTACGCCTATGTGCTTGTAGCGAAAAAAAAACAGACAGCAAGTGTGTGCGCAATATGGCAATACTGCTATTAGATCAGGTGAAGCTGATGAAGAACCAGCAGTGCTAAAACGGAGCCCAGACCGAGGGATGCGGTCCGTTATATTACTGGAGCTGGACTGGAATGGATTGAAGCGTGAGAGCGTCGTCACCGATTTCGTGACTGGTAACTGGAGGATATCAAGAATCTAAACAGAATTTATGTATGGCGAGGACAAAATCGTAAAATGTTCGTCTGTACCTCATGGGACGACAGTCGCTTGCGTTGTGTCATGTCATCATCGATAACAACACACGAGTAGAATAATAAATTTGCTCACATGTCTACAGAATTATAAGTAACTGTAGAATGGTACATGTCGGGTGTACTTCACCTACTGACAAAAATAGTGCTTGACCGGGACAACGACAGATAATTTTGCAAGCCAATTACTTGACAAAATGTTTCTTGTTTTATTTTTGCAAAACTGTCTTCGCGCAAATGCCTAATTACACATTCTTCAAATTAGCTTGGAGAAAAGTGGAGGCTCATAAAATTGGAAATTGACGAGTGAAGGCTCTCCACGATCGAACATTGTCGTTTTGTCAGCCTTACCAAAATCAAGACTAACAATGTAAATTTGTTGCCTATGACTTGCACTTATGGTATAACTCGTATTCATAAGGCTGTTCATGTTTTCGTTTGAATTTGAAACGAGTATTCTAAATAAGCGAGTTTCTTGCATATATTTTTAAATGGAAATATAATGCATAAGGCAAACAAAATCTTATAAAACTAAAATTGTACATTCAACACTCCATAACTCGATATCGAAGGGACCGTCGAACCAGAGACAATCGAACTAGGAAGGTGTCAAGTTATGAAAAAAAATCAGTGTAACTGCATTTCAAAGGATCATCAACCCGCATATAGCAAAACCATAAAAGAACCACTTCAACAACAGTGTATATTTATTTTATTCCCGTAAGGGATATGGTATTGTGAACCATAACAGGACGTTACTGGGGTAATGTTTCAACCTTAATGAATACAGTTTTTAAAGACTTGACCGTACCAGAAACGGGTTGTTAAGAATGTTTACCGTTTCCAATTCACCGTTCTCCCATACTAATTTTGTCTACCAATTTTACTGGGAACGTATCTGTTACGTATCTGTTCCATTAATCGACTCAAATGGAATGTATTAATAATCGTTACCAAATAGTGTAACCATGACGGATTCGCAGTATTTGGGAGAATTAGAACCATTTTTATTTGATACTAGTGGTCCAGGCAAACTTCGTCTTGCCATCAAGTATGCTGGTGAAAAACACTATCAATCGTCCCATACAAAATGACAGTTCCGTGCATTCTCGTTTTTCCGACTTTCCCGGTGAATCTCCTAGGATTTTTATACACACAAACACGTCGGAACCCGTGCTAAACAAAACGGAGAAAGAATCATTCAGATCCGCTGACCCGTTCGTAAGTCATTTCGTGACATACAAACACCAGTCCATTTTTATTTATATAGATTTTGTAAAAAATGTGGAAACTCAATCAAATGCAATAATGAGACACAACGATTTATTTTGTTAGTTAACATTACATAATGAATTTAGATGAAAACTGACGAATTTTCAACGAGCGCCAAGAACATCATGTGGGATCCAGTAGGTCCACCAATCTGTTTCAGAATATCCTTCCGGGTCTGCTTGATTGATTCCGGGTGTTCTTATTGCCTCTTATGTAGATTGATTAGCTGCATATAAACCGTAGATGATTCTTCCGGACGATGTATCTCGATTGAATCTAAATTACGATGATCCGGAATGTTTTGTAAAAATGTCTAGAGTTGAACTTTCGTTTGTTTTCAATAATAAGTAGCAAAATCACTTACTTTCATGATCATAATATTTCATGGAGTATTCTTGTCAACACTTAAAACAAGATTCCACATTTTAAACCGAGTTTTAAGCTATAAACAGGTTTAAAAGGTTGATCCGTTCTCAAGTTATTTCGTGACATACAAACACCACTCCATTTTTATTTATACAGATGGGCACTAAAAACACATTTTTTTTTGGTTTATGAATTTAGTGGCTTAGCTGTCTAGTCCTGAGGGATCTCCCCTTATGTTATTTAACTTGAATGAATATGTCGGGTAATCATACCATCTACCAAAGCAGCGGCAACACACGTGAGCTGGGAACAGCTTTTGAAGTGATGGGTGATATGCAAAGGTGCTTGATCGGGTGGTGGCTGATCAATGAACGAATGTGCAAGTTAAGAATCAAAGGCCGATTCTTTAACTTCAGCGTAATCAACGTGCATAGCCCACACTCCGGAAGCAATGATGATGACAAGGACGCATTTTATGCGCAGCTCGAAGGCGAGTACGATCGCTGCCCAAGCCACGACGTCATATTATCATACGAGATTTGAACGCTCAGGTTGGCCAGGAGTTCAGGAGTACCGACGATTGGAAAGTTCAGCGCCCACCGGCTGACGAACGAGAACGGCCTACAACTGATCGATTTTGCTGCCTCCAAGAATATGGCCATTCGTAGCACCTAATTCCAGCACAGCCTCCCGTATAGGTACATCTGGAGATCAAATCAGCAGACAGAATCGCAAATCGACCACGTTTTGATCAGCACTTCTCCGATATAACCGACACCATAACCTATCGTGGCGCTAACATTGACTCCGACCACTACCTGGTGATGGTGAAACTGCGCCCAAAACTATCCCTCATCAACTATGAACGGTACCGACGCCCGCCTCGGTACAATCTCGAGTGGCTGAAACAACCGGATGTCGCCAATGCGTACGCGCAACATCTTGAGACAGCGTTGCCGGATGAGTGCGAGCTCGATAGGGCCCGTCTTGAGGACTGCTGGAGGACAGTCAAAGCAGCCATTAACGACGCTGCCGAAAGAAGTGTCGGATATGTGGAACGGAGAACGATTGGTTCGACGAGGAGTGCTAGGAGGTCTTGCAAGAGAAGAATGTAGCGCGGGCTGCAATGCTGCAACAAGGTACGCGACGTGGAGCGATACAGACTGAATCGAAAATAGCGAACCCGCATATTCCGGGACAATAAGCGCCGCTGGGGCCCAGATAGCCGTAGCGGTAAACGCGCAGCTATTCAGCAATACCAAGCTGAGGGTCGTGGGTTCGAATCCCACCGGTCGAGGATCTTTTCGGGTTGGAAATTTTCTCGACCTCCCAGGGCAAAGTGTATCTTCGTACCTGCCACACGATATACGCATGCAAAAATGGTCATTGGCATAGTAAGCTCTCAGTTAATAACTGTGGAAGTGCTCATAAGAACACTAAGCTGAGAAGCAGGCTCTGTCCCAGTGTGGGACGTAACGCCAGAAAGAAGAAGAAGCGCCGCTGAAAGAGGTGGAATGCAAAGAGATGGAGTTGCTGTACCGTTCTCAAGAAACGCGGAAGTTCTATCAGAAGCTCAACACATACCGCAAAGGCTTCGTGCCACGAGCTGAAATGTGCTGGGATAAGGATGGAAGCATCTTGACGGACGGACGCGAGGTGATTGAAAGGAGGAAGCAGCACTACGATGAACACCTGAATGGTGCAGAGAACACATGCACAGAAGGTCAGGACAGCGAAGGTGATGGCTACGTCAGCAAAGCGGACAGTGGACACCAACCAGATCCCACGATTAGGGAAATTAAGGATGCCATTCAACAGCTCGAGAACAACAAGGCCGCTGGCAAGGGTGGTATCGGAGTCGAACTCATCAAGATGGGCCTGGACAGGTTGGTCGCTTGTCTGCATCGGCTGATAGTCAGAATCTGGGAAACGGAACAGCTACCGGAGTAGTAGAAACAAGGCGTTATATGCCCTATTTACAAGAAGGACGGATAACTGAAGTGTGGAAATTATCGCTCAATCACTATTCCAAACGCCGCCTACAAAGTGCTATCCCAGATTCTCTTTCGTCGTCTAACGAGTTCGTGGGAAGTTATCAAACAGGTTTCATCGACGGCCGCTCGACAACGGATCAGATCTTCTCCGTGCGGCGAATCCTCCTGAAATGCCGTGAGTACCAGGTCCCTAAGCACCATCTGTTCATCGATTTCAAGGCGGCATACGACAGACAATATTAACCGTGTAGAGCTATAGAAGATCATGGACGAGAACAGCTTTCCCGGGAAGCTCACAAGACTGATTAGAGCAATGATGGACGATGTGCAAAACTGCGTGAAGATCTCGGGCGAACACTCCAGTTCGTTCGAGTATCGGCGGGGACTACGACAAGGTGGTGGCGTTCGTGCCTGTTGTTCAATAATGCACTTGAAGGTGTCATGCGGAGAGCCGGACTTACCAGTCGAGGCACGATTTTCACGAGATCCGCACAATTTGTTTGCTTCGCGGACGACATGGATATTATTGAGAGAACATTTGAAACGGTGGCAGATTTGTTCACCCGCCTCAAACGAGAAGCAACAAGAGTTGGGATAATGGTGAATGCGTCGAAAACAAAGTACATGGTGGTATGCGGTACTGAGCGCGACAGGACCCGCATAGGAACCAGTGTCACGATAAACGGGGATACCTTAGAGGTGGTGGACGAGTTCGTCTAACTCGGTTCCTTGTTGATGGCTGACAACAAATACGAAGGCGCATCATCAGTGGAAGTCATGCCTACTATGGGCTCCAGAAGAAACTGCGGTCAAGAAAGATTCACCCCCGCACCAAATGCACGATGTACAAAACGCTTATAAGATCGGTAGTCCTCTACGGGCATGAGTTGTGGACTATGCTCGAGGAGGACTTGCAAGCTCTTGGGGTTTTCGAACGCCGAGTGCTAAGGACGATCTTCGGCGGCATGCAGGAGAACGGCGTGGGGCGGTGAAGAATGAACCACGACCTCGCCCAACTCTACGGCGAACCCAGTATCCTGAAGGTGGATAAAGCTGGAAGAATACGCTGGGCATGGCATGTTGCAAGAAAGCCGGACAACAGCCCTGTAAAGATGGTGTTTGCTACGAATCCGGTCGGATAAAGAAGATGTGGGGCGCAGCGTATTATGTGGATTGACCAGGTGCACCAGAACCTGGAGCGCGTGGGACGAAGTCGATGATAGAGAGAAGCGGCCATGAAACAAGTGCATTGGCGAAATATTATTGGAAATGTTTTATCAAGCTAATTGATTTAAAACCAAATGAATAAATATATAGAATATGTCGGGCACGTACACGTACACGGGTATGACGTACATTTCATTGATTTTGCTAAGTATGTAGTATCCAAAACTTGGTTTTCGTGACTCCCCACGTCTAGTCAACTCGCTGTGTATAGAACAAACAAAGCGAAGTGCTGACAGCTCGGGAAGTCCCGACAGCCGAGTTTGGGGAGCGATGCAGTATAGAAAAAGACGGAGCAATAGATTAACCTTAGTTAATAATCAGTATTTTTGTAAACAAAAACCATGTCATTCGATAGCAAATGATAACTATAAAATGAATCTTTCATCTATATTTTATACACTACATTTTCGCTATATATGTTTTTATATTTTTGCATGATATTTCTGTAACGGTGACCATTTTTAAACCGGCTTCAATTAGGCCAACTCAGTGACGGTCCAGATAGCTGTAAAAAAAATTGTCTGTCCCAGTTGTTGGAACGAAACGCCAGAAAGAAGGAGAATACGCATCAATTGTTATTGACCCGAAAACTGAAGAACTGAAGTCTCCTTAAAAATGGGGGTAAGAAGGTAATTTCATCAAAATAAGTCTTCGAGCTTGTTGATTTCATTCTGATTAAACAATGTTCTCGTTCTATTCCATCCTCGATTACAAGTGTCAAGCCATGAGTGTAACAGTTTTTCTCATATCAACTTGATTCTCACAATATTTCATCCGGTGATCGTGATGTTATATATGTTAACCTAATCATATGAAATGTTGCTACTGAAGATGTAACGAACTATTATCATTCCCGTAGTTGTCCTAGAATGTGCAGCACGCATCCCATGCATATAAATTATGTCCAAATAAATATACCATCTATCTTTTTTCTCACTTACCCATGCCCAATAACTAACAATAGAACAGCTCATAAGAGTGCAAACATAAATATTTATTATTGCGGCCTCAATCGATGCAACCGGTGGAGACATATACACATAGATGGATTTGAATTATGTTAGCAATTCGAATTTGCGCGTGATCATACTGTTATCATTCCTGAAGACGTTGGTCTGGTTGGTCCATATTATGGCCTTCAGGCCTATATTGATACAGTCAATGGGCTATATTGAATATCGGGTAGGTAAGTCATGCCTATGTGTGTTATGAACCCCACTTTCAACGGACCGCAAACCTAGCTGCACGATGCCCGCCAGAAAAGCCAGAAAGAGACCAGGAGAAGACCAATTAAGGCAAAAGGGCCGCCTCTGGCAAGTACGGTTCGCTGTGCGATTTCCGGAGGGCCACGACAGATTGAGCAGCATTGAAGAGGGCATATAAATCCTACATCACGAATTCATTAGCATTCAATTGCTCCAGATATGGCCTGCGGTTAGGATTGTGAAAAACTGCAGGAATCTCTTGGTGGTCAAGACTTCGCTCGGTGGAGGCGACTAACCAAGCAAAAATATATGGGCTGAATATGTCACTCAGAATGATTTAATGGCTTCGAAGGAATCGTCGGTAATGCATGTAAATAGCTTTATTCAGAAATACAGTTCTCCACTCTGACTTTCAAATCGCTTGACAAATATTGAAATATGCTAGTTGATGTATGGCTCAATTGAGAATCGAGCATTTGGCATAGTTCAAAACCCAGTTTTTCTAAGGAATGATCAAAAATCTTAAAATATGAGAAGTCTTTATTTCGTTTCATCAATTGTGAAGGGTTTTAGTGATCTATCAACTCTACTACAGTTTGTACAATCCATGCAGCATTGTTATTGAACATACTCGTAATTGTTTAGAGACCACTGCACCCACATCGGGAAACACGGATATTGTAATGTTCGGATTCAATTGTCTCTTTAAATTGTCACTTTAAATAATACAATATACTGTATATTTTTTGAACCAAGTATTCTGAAGATGCCCAGAACATAAGTTCACGAAAAGAACATCCTTGAATATGTTGAAAATATTTCAAGAACTATCTTTTTTCTATAAATCTTGTAGTCTGTAAATTTTGCTCTTCAGGGAGTCACAAGAGAAATACGAATATTTCCAACACATTTTGTTAGAATAATGAATTTATAATTCGTATAAAAATTGATGATCACAACTTTAGCGTGCCCTAGAGACCTTAAGACTTTCAAAATTCATGACAGTACACTTATGAGACATACTGAGGCTCTATGGATCAGAATTCGTTCTCATTTGATTTCGAAGCAAGATCAAAGCAAGCAAAGAAAAACATCACATCTGTATCGGTCCATGATCGGCATTGTTTAGCAAGTTGTAACAAGTTTGATAAATAGCAGCAGCGAAGGAGAGTCCCAAAGAGAGAGCGATGATAAAACTCATTTCTCTCACTTATTCACCATTGGGGTAGGTGTTTATTTGATAAACAATTCCAAAACATCCGATAGCAAATTCTGTCCCCCAGGTTTGGAGCTTGTTTAGATGGTTCTGTTATGCACTATACTGCTGTTTGACGCATATATGGTCGGCGTTAAGTCAGAGGGGACCAAGTACAAAACTTGGGAAAATTGGATTACTCTCTCATTAGATGTGAAATTACCTTACATCCGTTACATTTTGATCACATTTGATGAATGCTGTAAACTGCGAGAGATATGTAATAAATTTACTTTGGATGATCAATAAAAACCGGTAAAAGTTTGCAGTTTGGACGAAGTACTTATTACCATAACATCGAAAACGATCAGCGCGCCGAGGAATGTGAGGAAATGTAAAACATTTCAAGAGATTTGTCAGATTTTTCGACATCGAATAGAAATTTATAAATATAACCTAATTCAATGCATTTGATTTTGATTTTTGACCATTTACCATATTTGGATGGGTGGTCAGAAATTGCAACAATTTCTGTGCAGACAGAGCGGACCAAGTGTTGAAAAGCAATAAACTGATTGATTATTGCTTTTTTGAGTCAATTCCAGAGTCCGGTAGAAGGCTATGGTAGTTCTATGGTGTATGCATGGAATGTCCTAGGACCCGCTTATTGGACCAGTATATTTAGGTCAGTACTCAAGATTTTCACTGGGTCCCCTCTGACTGAACGTATATTTGTATATTTATGGTCATCGATACCCTGACCCTGCAAAACCTTAATTTTCAAGCTATCGGAATGCCACTGATTTCGGTATTGACTATATGGATTATTGAAGAATTTACGATACTGGTGTTCGTGGGTCTTGATAATCTGTTGATCTTATGCACTCAGTTTGACCATGCAAGCATTTAATGATTATTTTCCTAGAAATTGTTCAGTCAGAGTGAACCAACTCACTGAACGGTGGTCTTTAGTTCAGTCAGAGTGAACCAAGTACACATAGTCCATCAAAAAATCGTTCTACCAGAAGTTTGAATTATGATTTTTCATGATTATCACTTCACATTATATTGTTTGAAAGTAACACAAAAAGGTGTAGAAATATTGAACCAAAATTTAAACGAGTTCAAAAATTACAGAGAGTTAGACTTTAAACCCATTTTTCTCAAAATATGAAAAATGTCACTTGGTCCACTCTGACTTAACGCCGACCATATGTCCCGCTGTCCATGAGGCTTACATAGAACATGGGACAAGTAGGCGTAGAAGGGCACTATGGATCGGGAGGATATCAGAGCTGTAGCAGAAGATGATACCGTGATGCGTCTAATTGCCGGGCGCTTCGAAAGCCGGACACTGGTCTTTTTCACGGTGCTTTTGGACCAGATTCAGATTTTCTTTTGCCCACAATGCATAATTATGACGCCTTCTACATTCTCCATACATAAAACTTGCAAAAAAATAAGAAATTTTTTTGTGATTAAATGCCGGTGACTGGGATACGAAGCATCCGGACATTTCGAATCAACACGGTAAATAGACTTCAATATGTATTATGTGAAATATGAATTATAGTACGCCGACACTGGACGTGTCGAACCAATCATTAAATAATGAACGAATAAATAAATGCATCATTCATTCCGTTTTTACGATAAAGATGTGAAATAGAAGCATGAAACGGGCTCACCAATTGATGATCCATCGTTGACAGGGGAGTTGCGTAACGCATTTGGCTAGGATTTGACAGAGACATATTTAATAAAGGCATGAATTTCATTCAACTCACATTATAGCACATTGAAAAACATAAAAAAATCAAATTTTGAAAATTCTTGAGAGAAGTTTCTTTAATTTATCAATATTTCTAAATGGTTTATGGACAAAAGGTCGAAAGACAAAAGGTCGAAAGGACAAAACGTCGAAAGGACAAAACGTCGAAAGACAAAAGGTCGAAAGGACAAAAGGTCGAAAGTTATTTGTATGATGGGAAATTTTTCCTTCTTTGAAAAAAGATTTTCGACCTTCTGTCCCTTCCTTTTTATTCTTCGACCTTTTGTCCTTTCGACCTTTTGTTTTTCGACCTTCTGTCCTTTCGACCTTTTGTCTTTCGACCTTTTGTCATAGATTCTTTCTAAATTTAGAATACGAATATGTTGGACAGCTTGTTTCTATGCAATCTTTTCCATTGCTCTAAGAGGCTTGTAGGGTTTCGCTCTACTTCGTCGTTAGCGCTATTATTCGTCGTATCAAACTTAAAATGTTTCACTACGGTGGATATTCCAACTTACCTGCAACATAGATTAATTATCCAAGTGTAATTTTGTAAAAGCGGTTATGGTTCGTACAATTGTACACCAAAAATGCTATAAAACTACTGTATTTCGATAAATAATTTCAGGTCAATTATCCACTTTGCTCTTTTTCACCGAAATCACATGGACGAACACGATTCGAGAGAAATGCTTAGCGATCGACACCAGTCACACCACTTTATGATACAAGTTTCTTCCCGCCCCCTGTGTGCCTTCCCAAGTAACAATTTCAATGCTCTTTGATCTTAGATGTTATTTATTGAGGTTTTATTAGAGATGCATTAAATCCCAACAGATTTAATAATGGATTTAAAAGTGCTAAGCGATCTTTTCAGTAAAAACCACTTTAAATTGCTTTGTAGATACCTATAAGTGCTTCTGTTAAAACTTGTTTGCTAGATAAATGTGTTGATAATAAATTGTATGTTGAAGGAGCTGTATAGTGTCTATTAGAACCTATACTTAAAAACTCAGCTTATTTGTCTTACAAAGACATCGATAAAACTCCTAAGACTGCACTAAGTCATATTAAAGTCTTCTTAAAACTCAAATGTCTGAAGCATGTTATGGTCTGCGTGTGGTTACCTAATATCATAATGTCGATAATGATAATCATGTAAACATAAAACTCGAAAATAAAATGGCAAACATTCCGCTCCTAGAATTATCTGACTACCGTGAGTTGCATATTTTTCCCATGCTTGCCTGAATTTCCCGTTCTCGTGGGACAACTTAGATGCTCACAACAGCTGAGCCACTCGAAAAAAGCTTCAATTTTCAGCCACTTATCACTTACCGTTGTCTGCGTCAGTACATCTGATCAACTTTATCGGGCTTTATCACAACAATTCATTCCAGTAAAAACATAATTAGATGCATAACGGAACGAATGAACTAAATTAAAATGCATCACGAAATCAAATCCTCCACTTTATTTACCTTTTTGACAGCACTAGCTTTCCTGCGTGCAATAAGTTTAAGCCAAGGCTCCCACAAAACCTATTTGGCTTACTGCAGACAAAATAATCTGATATAAGAATTTAATAGCCAGAGGAGGGTTTTGTGCAAGGATTCGTAAGATCAAAACCTCTCATGAATGATTATGTTGTACGGAATAACCACCAATTGATCTTAAGGTGACACATCTCGGAATCCAAACATGGCAGGCACAATGGCCGGCTCGTGCCCCTACTCACGATTTCAAAGGCACTAATCTGCTAAAATAATGAACGTACAAAGTCAATCTTCTTATTTAAAGCTTTCTGCTAGTGCACAAAGCTAAAATAGAAATTGCACTGTAGTTTGATGCTTCTTTCGCGAGAATTGTGCCTTCATAGTTTTGGTACATTTTTGAAATTAAATTCCAAGCTGTTTCACCTTAATCCATGCCAGACAAGACCGGCGAGATTTAACTGGATGGAATCCATTTTTATTAACGCCGTTTCGGGTTCATAATTACAATATGCGTGGGAAATTTCAATTTAAGATTGAGAAGAGCTTGATATCATTCTAAAAATGTAATGGAATAAAATATTAGATAGGCAATTATGATGTTGAAATCGTGACGCGTTGTCGTAAATCGATTTTTTTCGTCATTCAACCAGTAAATTTTCTTCGGCATGACTTTCACGCGCTTGCATGATAGCTAGTTTGGTGGCACGCAAAAATGATTATTTCAATTCATTATTATGAGTCGGCAGACATGATGATGTTTTCAATATTATAAAAAAAGTTTTGATTAATAAACAACTTGTTGGCCGATGTTTGTTCGATCGTCAGCTCTTAACATCGGTCGTATGTTGTGAGACGAATCTGAAAACTGATTGCGACAGAAATGGAAACGATACGACGAATTGAGAATATGGCAAGATGCAATTTCATTGCATAATTTACGAAAAGACGAACAAGATTTATTAAAATCCTATTGTACAATGTGAAAGCCGTTTTGGGAAAGAATTGTTTGGCATCGGTTTGTATCAGCACCATTCACTGCAATACTGGGAAAATTGCAGGTTCACTGATCAAAGCTCAATATGATAGATACTAGCACATCATCTTAACTGTCTTAAACACAGATTAAATTTTTTATTTGATTTGAGATTCAAAATGAGAAGAACAAGGGTTTTTATTAATTGGATTTTTCTTACAAACCCTACTGCAGTGATGAGTTAGCCAAACGAGTTTTTAACTATAATACAGTCGACTCTCCACATCTCGATGTTCTACATCTCGATATCTCTCCCTATGTCGATCATTTGTTCGGTCCCTTCATTCTGCATACATTTTCATTCTCCATATCTCGATATCCTCCTTATCTCGATATCTCCCTACGTCGATGTGATTTTCACTCTCGATTTTCTCTCCGTATGTCGATATGCCCATTATCAAAGGTAACTATACTAGATTTTAGGGATTCAAAACAATTTGCAAAGAAGAAATTACGTCTGTTTGTTTTCAATTTTCCTAGTAACGAAGTGATTTTCAATCTAGTATTCTTTAAAAATTTGTGCTATGTCTCGATCCCTCCCTATCTCGATGGTCCCTTCGATATCGAGATGTGGAGAGCCGACTGTAGAAGATATAACAAAATACAATTTGCATTATGCAAACATTGAAAAAATGCTCCTGCTCCATGCATTTTGCACTATTCAACAGGTACAACTGTATCTCTGTTAAATTTGGAGAAAAGCTGTTGCGTTACAGTCAAGTTTCTCAAACACAACTTTACTGGATCATAGGCTGGATTTTAACCAAATTCCTAGAAACATATTCAAAGAAAAGTGATTACGAATCTAATGAAATCCTGGAAGAGAATTCATGGAAGAAATTTCAGCGTAAATAGGGCAATGTTTTTATAAACTTGTGGGCAGAGTTTTAACGATATCTTAAGCAAAGTTCACACAAATTATAGATAAGGATTGTAACAGGATGCTCAGCAGGATTTCACAGAATTATTGACAGGATTCTCACACAATCCGGGACAGATAGATGAACTTGTGAATTTCCGGCAGTTTTTTTGTAACGAAGGTTGTTGCATACAAAAACCGTCACTGATGAATAGAAAAAAGCTACCGAAAATACGACTCCTCTAATCACTTTGGTTATCGGAGGAAGTCCTGGACATAGCTATGGATTTTAACATAATATTTGGTGTTATTCTGGCAGAATTCTAGGTGAACAGATAACTGAACTTTTTGAGTTTTTTTTATGAATTTCCGTGCAGAATAATGTAAAACAAAAAACAGCTCACTTACAACTTGAAGTTTTAAGATAAACCTTTTGATTGGCTAATGCATCCAATAGGTTCTGCAGGATTGTTTCTTGTCATATAAACAATGTTTATATTACATATGTACATTGGTTTTTATTATCATATTTTTTTTTATTTGCGACCGAATTTTCAGACAAGTATTGGAACGGAAATAGATATATTTTAAACAAGATACTTTTAATAGCATAATAGTATAAGGGCATTGTATGTATATAGGCGTTCAGCTGTGATATGAAACAAAAAATGTTTCTCAAATATTAAGCCCTTCAAAGTTTGTATGGGAATTACTAAGGGAAAAGCAAGCAATTCATTCAATCATTCATTGTGTTTGCCCACGTGCTCTTGAGGGATAGAGTAACGCTGATATTTTTAAATACATTAGTCAGCTACAACTTTGCCGAAGACCGTATTTAAATCGGACGACTCAATAATTGGTTATTGTTTTATAACCAACCGGAAATTCTTCAACAGTGCTAATTTATCTTCTGAACAGGCAACATTGCTGCATCTGGCGCGAAAGATATCACGCACAAATCATGGCTACTATGTTTTACTGCACATTTCCAGTGATGCCTGAAGATCAGCTCAATTAATTGCAATTATTATACCGAAGATTTTCAACTCATACTAAAATTATTAACTAATTACACCCGATTCTGTTTTTGCACGGGAGATGCGTACCGTGCAAAAAAAGGTTTCAGTTCAAAATTTTAAAAACCGCGCAAAAATAGGAATTTTGTGCAAAAATAAGGTTTTGGCAAAAAAAATGTATGGAAACTTTTTTTGCACGGCTGGGTAAAAAAAATCAGTGAAAAAACAGAATCGGGTGTACTGAGGTGACCGATTGAGAAAGGTCATCGACACCATAAGTTCATTTACCTAGGTTGCATCCATCAGAACTCAGATCTCACCATCCATTACCAGTACTTCATTATCATGAAAACAAAATCTTGAGCTCGTATCATGGCAGGCAATCATTGCAATGACAAAAACAAAAGTTACGCTTCTTCCCAGCGGAAACAAGACAATGCCCAGGAAAGTCAAACCTGCAACCTCATCCGTTGGCTTTATAGTTGAGCACTTTCCGCTGGATGAGATAGAACTAGGAAAAACACGGAATTTTCTACTGCCCCATCTATGCAATAATGCTCTTGTTCGCACCTCTTCGCTAATCAGCTCCGTCGCGTATAATATTTATTTAATTAGAGAGCTGCTCTTTTGCTCTGTAAGTGAAACGGTCAGATCTAAAAGCAAAATGTTCATATTTATAAAAAACTCGTAATCAATTTTTAACGAAAGGTAAGAGCATGCAAAGTTGGATTCTTGAAACGAGTGCTGTAAAGTTTAAGCTTAGCCCGTGATAGACGGAAACGGCAACAGCAGACATGCCTCTCTCCGGAGAAAAAACGCCGCGTGTAGGAGACGGAATTGTGAGGAGATGAAACAGCTGTGCCAGAACACGGCATTTCTATCAGAAGCTCAATGCATCCCGCCACGGCTTCGTGCCGCGAGCCGAGACCTGCAGGGATAAGGATGAGAGCATCTTTACGAACGAGCGTGAGGTGATCGAAAGGTGGAAGCAGCACTTCGATGAACACCTGAATGAAGGAAAAACTTGAGGACGATTGACACCGACCAGCGCCCACTTTAAGGGAGGTTATGGATGCCGTTTACCAGCTCAAGAACAATAAAGCTGCTGGATGTAGCTATGGAAAATCATGGAAGAAAACAGCTGTTTTTTAATATTGCGTTAGGAGGTGTTATGCAGAAAGCCGGGCTTAATAGCCGGCGTACGATTTTTACGACATCCAGTCAATTTGTTTGCTTCGCGGATGATATGGATATTCTGGCCTAACATTTGAAAAGGTTGCAGACCGTACACCAGCCTGAACCGCGAGGGCGAGACAGCAGAAGTTGAACCGATAGTGGATGCATCCAAGACATACAAATACATGCTAGTAGGTGGAGCCGAGCACGACAGGGCTCACCTAGAAAGCAATGTTACGATAGACGGAAATACGTTCGAAGTAGTCGACGAGATCATCTACCTGGGATCTTTGCTGACGGCTGATAACACAGCGTAACAAAAATGACATTTTTGCGTGTCTCAAGGATCAAATTATGTGTCTCTAGTAGATTTGGAGTTACTGTATCTGATGCCGATCTCAGAAAGGTTCCATCACGTCGCAATTTGTAGCTACAGGTCGGCAAAGTTGTTTAAAACACTGTTCTCATAGATGTTTACATGAAATTTAAAGTATGATTTGTTAAATTTTTAAGTGATCTAAACCACCAAGCATTTCTTCTATATTTAAATAAAATTGGAGTGGTGTTTGTATGTCACGAAATGGCTAGAGAACGGGCCAACAGATTTTGAAAATGCTTTCACTAAACAGTTCATTAAGTGCTCCGACGTGTTTGTGTGTATAAACAGTTTGGGATATTTGCTGGGAAAGTCGAAAAAACTCGAATGAACGGAACTATCATTTTGTATGGGACGTTTCATAGCGATTTTTACCGGCCTACTTGATGACAAGACGAAATTTGCCGGGACCACTAATTTAAGATATAATTTCATTGAAATTGCTCGAATAAATTTAGATTAAATTGAATTTGTCAACATGCTTGCAGTCTCCAAACAAATTTCTTCGTTTCTCTTATATGGCAAAATACAATACTTTTAGAAACCACCAAAAAATAACTTTTAAGCATCGAAAGCATTACGGACTTTGTTGGCAATATTTGTCATACATATGAAGTTTGAAATCTGTGCCAAATTAAGCGAATAAATTGCCATACAAGCTGGCAAACTTGCATGCAAGATGACTGAAATAGTTCAATTTTGCATTTTCAACAGTCAATATCTCAAAAACTAGACGTGCTATGATATTTTTGAAAACGGCAAAAGATTCAGCAACCCAATACCCAGCGGTATTTTGGTGTTTAAGACAAAAACATGTTCCGCAGTGTAATAAGCCGTGATATACGGAGGCTCATCATCAGTGGAAGTCGTGCCTACTATGGCCTCCACAAGAAACTGCGGTCAACAAAGATTCACACCCGCACCAAATGTACTATGTACAAAACGTTTATAAGGCCGGTAGTCCTCTACGGGCATGAATCGTGGACCATGCTCGAGGAGGACCTACAAGCACTTAAAATCTTCGAACGCCGGGTGCTTAAGACGATCTTTGGCGGTGTGCAGGAAAACGGTGTGTGGCGTGAAGTATGAACCACGAGCTCGCCCAACTCTACGGCGAACCCACTATCCAGAAGGTGGCCAAAGCTGGCAGGATACATTGCAAGAATGTCGGACAGCATCCTTGCAAAGATGGTGTTCGCTTCGGATCCGGTTAGTACAAGAAGGCGGGGAGCGCAGCGAGCTAGGTAGGCGAATGAAACGCGCAGCGATTTGGCGAGCGTGAAGCAAAACCGAGGATGGGGAGATACGGCCACGAACCGAGTACATTATAGTGAAATTGTTGATTTAATGTTATCTGTTTGAATATTAACTAAATGAATGAAATGAATTTCACAGTTTCTAGCAAATCGATTGTCCTGAAATTTGAACTGCATTGTAAAAAACTCTAAGTTTTATGTACGAGCAATTACTGAAACCAGATTCAAGAATTTTGATTTGTTTTCAATAAATACAACTTTGAGAAAAAGGGAAAGATCTAACAGACACATGAGCAATAAAAATCGTCAAATGTGCTTCAAACAAGTTGCACACAGAAGTTATGACTTGAATGAAGACGCTTAGTCGCAAAACACCTGATGAGAGTATTATGCCAAGAAAAAAAATTCAATATGAATAATTTACTGTGATGAGAAGCACACAACTGAAAGAAGAGTGATGAAAATCAAAGCTTTATGAAACTATGATTGCTAGTTGCTGATAAACATCATGGTCATGCAACAAATGAACAGACAACAATGACAATGCATCCGTCATGGACGCGTAAAGAATTGTGCATTGAGAATCGTGGAAACGGTTCCTATGCCATGTTTCGTTTAATTATCCAAATGAGTGGATGCGACTCGCATCTCGGTGAGATCATGATGACACGACACTTCGAATGTGAATGCACCTTATTTTTTTGCTGCGTGTGAAACTTTGACATGCAATTAAGTAATAATTGTTGGCTTTTAAACAAATTCGTACTCTAAATTTAACCGAGAGGAGCCAGATAGATCATGGTTCTTGTTTATCAAATAGAGACAATAAAAAATCTAGAGAAACATGTTATTAGTTGGAGTGCAAAATTACACTCCTCTTTTCATTGTCATGCCGTTGACGACTTTATTTTCTCACCCGATAAATAGTAAAATAACGATGGTTGAATCAAAAGCTTTTCCATTTACCTGAAATTGAAAGAAAGTAAAGAGAATTTAGGGTTAATAATTTATTACTAGAGAGTTTCATTGAGAAATTTTGAACACAGAACTGATGAATGATTAATGACTTTTATAAAAAATTATGCAAAGTAGGATGCTTCGGTTAACAGATTATTATTATTATCTTCCATATGGAGGCTTTTCGCCCTTGGCGAGTTGGAAGCCCTCACAACTTATTAGGTTTATTTATTCAAGTTCATCATCCTGTCCATCACATCCCTCAACACTGGTTCGCGCGATACGTCATGAACAATTTGGCAGTTTTAAACACCCGTTTGTATGAAGACTTACGAAATTTTGTACAGATCGTCATGTTTTCTAAAAGCGTGACGTAATTTATGAACGTCCCCTAATGGAGATTTTCCACTCTGTGCTTTCCGATCCAGCTACTTTGTTCCGCTCTGTTCTCCGCAGCATTCTGTTTATCGGGAACTGTACTGGATCAATAATTCTTTCCAATTCCACCATGATCGGCGGCAGATGGTCACCATCAGGGCACATGAAATAGATGATGGTAATCACTATACCCGATAAGAAACCCATAGCAAGCATATAACAATCGCATATCAAATTGAACTTGACTCATTTTCGAGTTGCTATTATACGGATACGTATGAAGGCTTTCTAAAGACAATGTTATGCTATCGTTACAAAATAAGCTCCTAATAAACTATTTTTTTTTCTTTTTTGTGATAAAATATGATGGAGAGAGAAAGTCACTAGGAAATTCGCAGAGCTTGTTCCAATTTCCATAATATGGTTTATTACTGTTATTAAATACTTACTCAGCGTGTTAGAGCCATTGAATAAGTTTGGTTATGTTTTGTTATGCGTTCAGCATTAAAAAACTTCGGTTTTTTTTATTATGCAGGTGTAATTCATGTGAAAATATGGTATTGTTTTTTTTTATTATTATTTTGCCTCTTATTACAACCATTTTAAGAGCATACTATTGTGTGCAGTATTTTAAAGTAATTCGTTTGCCATTTCTTTCTGCTCGGATACAATTTCATCGCACTGTGCCACTCGTTTCATCTTACACAGGCTCCGGGTATCGTTGGACCAATTATTGGCGTACCTATATTGGCTATTAAATTTATTGTGGTCAGACAATAATCTATATTATGATTTCATGATTATGCATGTATGTGTATGCGTTATAAAGGCACCACTAGTGTCATATCGGTTTCTCCCAATTGGTATTAAGATTTCCGTCTGGTGGTTTGACTTCAGACGCGGACTGTGGACCGTGATACCGTTCGGTTGAAAATGTAGGTAGAATGAAGGGACCGAAAAAATCATCGACATAGCGAGAGATCTAGAGATGTAGAACATCGAGATGCGGAGAGTCGGCTATAGTTTATACACAGCAAAAAAATAAACTAAAATTGGTAGACGGAATTTCAAGCCATGTGCCAACAATTGGACGTTAATACATTTGACAACATCCATTTTCAAAAATGTTTCACTCAAAATGTAGACAGTTTCCCTTGATGAGAAAAAGTCCCGAAGTTTGTTTCGACTAGCAATACAGAACTTGTTCTAAATATTATATGTTATGTAGCTAAAATTTATAACAAACTGTTAGCGAGGGTACACATATTATTTCACTCTAAATTTGAAAGATTTCGACGCCCTTCTCCCTCTTGTCGTGCTTTTTGTATGAATCTTCTGAAAATTTTGTGAGGCTTGTCACACTTTCTGTTTGCGAGTGTCTCCCCTCCTTTGTCCATTATTCTATATCAGCTCCTCTGGTAGCGATCCTTCTTATTCAGTTGGCGGTCCTAGGCACAAATTAGTTTATGTTACACAAATATTGCCTCAAACTACACTTAAGCCATCTAGGATTAAGAGATTTCATTTTATTTGGCAGCGAGTTATACATTATATCTCCTTGTTTAAAAATTTCTTTTCCAGTAATATTGGGTCCTAGGACAATTCACAAAGATTGAATTTTGCTGTATTGTGATATGTGAGTGTACATCCGATACATTTAACAGTACGACATTTGTTATTATCAAATTGTTGCGAACCTCATTAATATGAATCATCATAGTATACTTGCATAATGATCGTAGATGCAAAATATATGGAACGGAATTCTTAAGCATACAGTTAGATTTTGTTTAATTTTTAACACTTTGTTCTGAATAATTTCTAGGGGTTTCAAATATACACCAGCTACACAATCCCACAAGCAACTCATGAATGTGAAATGAGACAAGATAAATGTATTAGGTATATATCTTCCAACATGTATCTATCGAGATGAATTTCCTAGCTTTTCTAATAGTGAAAACATAAGGAGTAACATTTCCATTCATTTTATTATGAGCCTGACGTGGAAGGCTTACAAATTAGTATCTGAATTGAAACCAAAAAAAAACTAGAAGGATCTATCTTTTTAAGCGAAATGGAGTCTATTCGTATATCGCCTGATATATTGTTATTCAGTGCTATGTAGGAAGACTTTTCAACGTTTAGCTTTAAACCATTTTCTGACAACCACCTCAATAACAGATTTATATCATGTTGTATATCGAGTTCCAATTCTTCTGTACAACTAGCTTCGTATACAAGACAGGCATCGGGCAGTTAAAATGACGCGATATTATAATTTGTTCCTTTTCACTGTGTAGCGTTGAAGGAAGTAAGATCACAATAGCACAATGCGAATAAATAGAAACGATGTAGCTACTGTCCGTTTCAGGTTTAAGCGGTTGCTAAAATGTAAAAATAAGCGTTGAACTATGTAAGAGAACTGAATGAAGATATCAACAGATACTTATTTTACAATTTAGATACATTAACAAAATGGATGTGCTATTTTTCCCCGAATGCCAGTTCCCCGAATGTCGTTTCTCTCGAATGCCAATTTCACGAATAGCCCATTTCCCCCATTGGTATTTCAGAATTTTTCAAAGCAGTTTTTTCGTTCAAAATCAAGATAATTTGTAGGAAAATGTTTTCACTGTATTCTATTCTCAAACCGAAACACAGTAAATACATTTTCATCGAAAAAAAAAGTTTTGAACAGAAAAACTGCTGTTGAAGTTTCAATGATGACGAATCGTCATTGACGATGATTACTTTGACGGAGCGTTGAACGTTAACCTCATCCGTTTCAGGTGAGTGGGTTCAATCACCATATAATATTATCTGATATGCAAATTTCTAAATTTTATTGGTGATTCTTTCAAAATTCATTCTTCTAGCAGTGTTGATAGACTCACACTCAAATCACAATAAATAAGCTCTCCCGCGAAAGCAAGTCATTAGAAATCTGTTTCGAAAACCTCATGCTTAAGGTTTTCGCCCAAAATCGCACAATCATACTGAAGCCGTCGAAAATGATAAATGAAAAACGTCATAAAGCCCGTCAAAAACTCGTGGAAACCGAATGTTGTGGTTTACTTTAGAAAGGATTACGATAATTCTATCAGACTGTGAGTAATTATTGCCATTTTGGCAATGCACAAGCAACAGCCAATGAACAGTGAAGAATTAATAGATGTTTTTATTTAAAGTGATGACCTATATAATAATATGTGTTGTTGTCAACACATTCATAAAAAAAATGTCCTTACTTTAATAATGGCTGTTCTTTCGAGATACCGTGAAACGGGGTATCATTTGTCTGTTATTTGTATTGTCTGATTTTGGCTTTGCTTTGTAGCTTTGCTAACTACTCGGCTGAGGAAGGCTCCAACTGTTTCTCATTGTATTTAAAAGTTTGTGGAAAAATGGGTATCCATGAATTTTCACAGGAAAAAGCATGTTCAGTAATGAAATAATCGAAAAGCTCATGATTTGGGTAAAAAAAAAGATTTATTTTATTCATTTCTTCTTATATTTTGATGGAAAATGTTTAAGGCTAGGTAGATGAGACGTTTAGGCATACGCTGTATAAACGGGACGTATGAAAGATAAATGGAATTCTTATAGATTAATGACATAAGTAATGTTTTGTTTTTCTATTCATAAATATTATAAATATCCACAACATGCTAATGAAATGAGGGGGTTAGAAGCAAAATGACACAAATCTACATTTAGGGAAAAAAAACGAGTTTGAAGTTTTTCCAGCAATTTTTCTTTTCACACAAATTGTATGGGAATCAAAAAAATCAAGCCAATCTTCTACGCATTATGGCATTTTAACTATTGGACGGAGGAATTACCTATAAATGTTGTTGCGTTGGAAAGTTTGAAAACAACAGAATTTTTCAGCATTTTTAACTCAAAACTGACCATCTCACTCAAATGATGCTGATATGCTCAAATAATGTCCAAAATTCAAACCGTTATAATTTCATAAGAAACTCTTCATTAGCTTTCATGAGTCAATCTAATGTAGTGTCATTGTCGTAAAAAATGCATACGAAAAATATTGAATTACGTGATTCGATTCAAGAAAAAAAACACATTCATTAGGTCTCTAATAATGACTACAACAATTAGGAATATCCACAAAACGAGATGGTCAATATTGATACAAATTCCAAAAAAGAAAAGTTTTTTGAAAATAGTTTAAAATGTTGAAAAATATCAAGAAACAAAAAAGTTATAGTGATTTGTACATATTTTTTTAATTAAAAACTGAAGCTGTTTGTAGAGAGGTCTGGAAAACAATACAAGCGAATGCCTTTTCAAAGATTAACAGAAAATTATCCTTACTGGGAAAATTTGCCTAGAGAAGGAATTGTAAACATTTTCGTAGAGCATTATAGCGACAATTTAGAGGACTGATTTTTACATAAGAATCACCATATTAACTTTGAATGAAAAAGATTTTACCATAATTGACATCATTTAAGCATACGAGAGACACAACTTCAAAATTTATATCCGGATAATTGAGTAATGCATCCCCACATACATAAATAAAAATGAAAAAGTTATAAGGCAAAAAACTTCCAATTATATACGAAAAGATTTATAGATTGGATTGATGAATAAAAGTAGGTTATTCAGCTATTGAAAAGACGTTATGTAAATTGATATGACACTGAATTTTAATGACAAAATGAAGTTCACACAAATCGATTGTATATATTAACTTTTAAATGCCAGAAATATCAAATAGCAAAGCATTATACAGACAACAGTGAAAATATATTGCTAATTTTTATATTTGGCACGCTTTACTTTCACACTGATCCCAAAGCATCCTTTAGAAAGGTGACCTCAATCGAGTAGTTATGGTGCTTTGTGTGCTCCTGCTCATCACATATCTTAATGCACTAATGTGGCAAATATCAATCCTAAGCAAATTCGAACTTCTAATCTACTGTTTTACCAATTCCCTACTACAGAGCATAGATAGGATATTGGAAGAGCAAAACACAATCAAAAACACCATAAAACCTAGAAAATGATTACAAAACTCCGATGATTATAACACATTTAACCAAAGGTGATTGGTGCTGAGATGTATCGGTAATGAAATCTCGATAGACATTGATTAAAACATAAAAATCCACTGATGGTATTCAGAGGCATCTGCCGGTACCACCTTTGCCAATCAGAGTCTCGACGGAAAATGAGACTGCCCACTTTTCTATATCTGCAAGTTATCTCATTTTACTGCTCAAATCACTTACGCGAACAGGTTTACTGTTCGTTTGCTGTCTGATGTGACTTCAATTGCAATAAAATGTGCAACATAAATACCATCGTTACACATCACCAAACGACTCCGGATCTGCAAACCGGAGAACTTCGGTATCGTGGGGTTCGGATGAATTGAGCAAACAGGTTTCAAAACGAATACGTGGGGTCCATGTTTTGTCATTAGCAAGTTCCTCGAAACGCGTAACCAATCAAAGCAAAGTCCACCGTGAGCAATAATTATTCCACGTGATCGAACGTAAATTTCCAAACCGCAAATCCCCCGGGATGCGGCAATTCCCTCTATTTTAATGATCGCAAATATCCCTCGGGTCAATCCGATGCAATCGATTGCCTGTCTACTAGCTTTTTTTCAATCACGGATCGGCCGCATCGCTTCTTTCCTTATTTTCAGCAACTGCATTCCCGTCGTCCATAACCAGAATGGGAATCTCATTAACAGTGGAAATAATTTAACCCTAATATGGTGGATGTATTACATAAAGATGGCACAGGTTGTTTCCAACTGGATCAAGGAGACTGGCGATGGACCGCGAGAATAGGGGACGGTGGGGCAAGATGGCCACCCGGGGCAAGATGAGCACCTTTTGATTGTGGTTTTCTGGTCAAAGTTTTCTAAACGAATATTTGATGAATAATAATTATAATTCGAAATGATGACATCATGTCAGATTCTAAGGGTATCCTAGAATCATTTTTTACAGAACCCAACGTTGAAATTCCACAAAATGTCACGCAGGATTCTCACATATTCTCAATCAAAACGTTCTCCCGTGAGAGCAAACTCATTAAAGATCTGTTTCGCAAATCTCACGCTTGAGATTTTGATGCAAAATCTTTCAATCAACGTAAACTGTAAAAAATTATTCACTCGCAAAACCCGTCAAAAACTCGTGAAACCCGAATGTTGTTGTTTACGTTAGAAAAGATAACTATGATTTTACCAGGCTTACAAGAAATTATTGCCGTGTGTGAGTAAACTGGCGAAACACGAGACAATGAGTCAAAAAGGTTAGCCAACTCATCCATGATTTTTTGACTGCTGAGTTGCGTGATTGACAACTCACGCATGAAAAATCTCAAGCGCGAGTTATGAGAAATTGAGTTTTTCACAACACTGATTTTGAGAAGGATTATTATACCATCTTTGACTTGACTCTAATAAGAAGCTCAAAGCAGGATTTTGCTTGATTCCTGAACGAAATTCTGATGTTATTTTGAACACAATTCCTTTGCAAAATTATCACACAATACAAACATTTAACAAAAATGGGAAATGCTTTGGCCGACCGCGCAAAATTTTTTATGAGATTTGGCTCGCTGTTCTAAAAATTTGTGCGGGCCTAGAGAAATTGTTGAAGTATCAGAATAACATTGAGTTTGAATTGCCATCTAGAAATATGTACAAAGTTTCTCTATTTTTTTTTCAAAAACTCGTACTGGCTCCAGAAATACCTGAAAGAACTCACTCATCAATTTATTCATGAAATCTTTCGTGGATGAATTAGCCAATTAATGTTCACCAGATAATTTGAAAACATTCTTAGGCATTTCGGCATTTCAGAACTTCTTTGATTACACAATCCGATTGATATGTTTCGTGATCGACGGAGTATAACAAATTTTATCAACCATCTCTTTTCCATGGTAGCTCTAGAGCTCGATTCCAACTTAGATTTTTTTCACGAGCTCGGCTGTGCGAATCTCGGTTTCGCGATTTTAACCGAGACTCAGCTAACAAATTGTCTGGTTGCTTAGCAACGAAGCACGATTTACTGATACTCGGCTTTTATTTGCTGAGATCCCAGGAAATTTGTTTGCCGACTACTCGGCTGTGCGGATCTCGGTTAAAATTAGCCGAGACTCGGCATTCTGAATTAAGTGTGTTCATTTTCGACGAACTTGAGATAAACCGAATCAAATAAATACTTAGCAATAGTTATTAACAATGAGATTCTATACTCATCAAATTATTCTACTTAAAAGTCAGCTAACTTTTTCAATAATAAAGCTATTGATAAACAATTAATTCGCTATTGAAAAACACCTAAATTAAAAAATAAACTCATATCGAAAAATTTAGTTAATTCACAACATTGTTTAAGTAGTATTGTAAAAGAATAACGCATTTTTCGTAGAGAAATAGTCGATCTAAGTCGTAGGAAAGAAATTTCTATCATGTGATGTTCTCATTCTACTTGCTCTTATTATCAATCGCCACTACACAATTAAATTATTTTACGGATTCCTGTGAAACTTCAACAGCTGAACAGTTCGGAAAAATAAATTAACGGAGTAAGGTAAATTATTACAGTATTCGGTGAAAAATCACCGGAGTCCGTTAAATTCCCGCGAAGTTACGGTGTTTTATTTCACCGAACTGTTCAGCTGTTGAGCTTACGATGAAATTCACAGTAAGAGCTTAGTGTGTATGTTCCACCAATTTTTGAAACCACTTACTATTTATTTTAAGATGTATACAGATTTCCTATAAGTTAAGAAATAATCTTGAAATATTCTCTACTCCAAAGTACGTTTCACATTACGTTTCATTGCTGTCATTGTTCACCATCGTTTTCATTCTGATGAATTATCACTTTGTTTCATCTGTTAAATGTTAGGTTTCAGTACTTAATTATCAATTTAAAATATTCTTCAATGTGTTGTTAAAAATGAGTGTTGATAAAATGATTGTACCCTGTTTGGCATAAGGTCGTTTGGCATAATGCCGTTTGGCATACCCATTTGGCATAATGGTCGTTTGGCATAATAGCCGTTTGGCATGATGATTGACTTATAATGGATATCGGCATTTTCAAAAATTTTTACCGAGATCACCAAATCGGTGGTGGCCCACTGTAAGAATTTTTGATAGGTTCTCAACAAGCGTGGTGCTCGTTCAGAGATTTTCCAAGCTGACTTACCTTACCAGTCAGGCTAAGGCCTGGGTGGCCTCTGCTGTACGTAGGAGACGTCTCCAGTCGATTCGGTCCATGGCTGCCCGTCGCCAGCCACGCATTCTGCGAAGGGTCCGCATATCGTCCTCAACTTGATCGACTCATCTTGCTCGCTGCGCACCACGTCGTCTTGTGCCGGTCGGATTGTTTTCGAGAACCATTTTCACTGGGTTGATATCCGACATTCTGGTGACATGCTTGGCCCACCGCAGCCTCCCATTTTTTGCGAGGTGGACAATGGTTGGTTCTCCCAGCAGCTGGTGCAATTCATGGTTCATCCATCTGCACTCCGCTGTAGATGGCCCGCAACACCTTCCGTTCGTAAACATCAAGGGCGCGTTGATCCTCTGCACGTAGGGTCCATGTTTCGTGCCCATAGAGGAGTACCGGTCTAATCAGCGTCTTGTAGATGGTTAACTTCGTGCGATGGCGAACTTTGCTCGATCGGAGCGTTCTGGGGAGTCCAAAGTAGGCACGATTCCAGCAAAGATGCGTCTCTGGATGTCTCTGCTGGTGTCGTTGTCGGCGGTCACCAGTGAGCCCAAGTACACGAATTCTTCGACAACCTCGATTTCATCACCGTCAATATGAACTCGAGGTGACGGGCGTGCCGTCTTCGTCTTTGACACATTGAAATTCAGTACCCAAACAACCAGAAGTCGCATAGCAGTATACGAACAAAGTCGTTTATTTGTACAAACTGCATCACTCCCGCACTGCATGATGGATGAAATCGTTTGATCGATGAGTTTCTTCGTATAGAACGCTATTTCATGAGTCCATATGTACATTCCGTTTCGTCCCGTATAATGTTACAAAGTAAGTCGGATCAATCCGTAGCAGCTGTCAAAAAAACTTTGTTATCATAAATTAAGTCGCACAAGAGTACATACTAATTCGCAAGAAAATCTACACACCCGCATTGAATGTTATGTTTCATCATATAAAATATGTACGTATATCGTCTCCACTTTTGCTCGTATAAGGCACTTTAGCGACATCTTATATGTGAAAATTTGCTCATATAAGCGTCGCATAACGCAAAAGGTGATTTGATTATACGTACATTCTGGTTGTCTGGGTACGATTCGCCTAGCTTCAGCCCTTAGTCGGATGTACGTATCCGCCATCGTCTCAAAGTTGCGTGCAACTCCCCGCTCTTCTTATCACACTCTCTAAAGCAATGTTGAATGTTGAACGCAAAAGTCCATCACCTTGCCGTAACCCTCTGCGAGATTCGAAGGGACTCGAGAGTGTCCCTGATACTCGGACTACACACATCACTCGCTCCATCGTCGCCTTGATCAATCTTATCAGTTTGTCCGGGAAACCGTATTCGTGCATAATCTGCCATAGCTGTTCTCGATCGATTGTATCATAGGCCGATTTAAAATCGATGAATAAATGATGTGTGGGTACATTGTTTTCGCGGCATTTTTGCAACACCTGGCGGATGGCGAATATCTGGTCCGTTGTTGCTCGTTCGCCCATAAATCCTGCCTGATATTACCCAACGAATTCTCTAGCAGTTGGTGATAGACGGCGGCATAGAATTTGGGAGAGTACCTTGTAGGCGGCGCTCAAAATTGTGATCGCACGATAATTGGCGCAATCCAACTAGTCGCCCTTTTTGTAGATGAGACACACGACACCTTCCATCCACTCCTCCGGCAATACTTCCTCCTCCCAAATCTTGGAAATAACCCAGTGCAGCGCTCTTTCCAGTGCATCACCACCGTATTTTAGCAACTCGATCGGCAGTTGGACAACTCCAGCGGCTTGGTTGTTTTTCAACCGTCTAATCTCCGCGTCTATCACATGGAGAATCTCCATTGGAGATCTGGAGACGGAAGTCTTTCGCCGTCCGCGCGTGCTCCCAAAGTTATTTCCGTGCCACCTCCGCTACTGGCCACATCACCATTAAGGTGCTCGTCGTAGTGCTGCCGCCACCTTTCGACCACTTTACGTTCGTTCGTGAGAAGATTTCCGTCACAGTCTCTGCACATGTCGGCTTGTGGCACAAAGCCTTTGCGCGAACGGTTAAGCTTCTCGTAGAACTTCCGTGTGTCTTTAGCGCAGAAGAGCTCTTCCATCGCTTCGCGATCTCGTTCTTCTTGATGGCGCTTTTTTCTTCGGAAGATCGAGTTTCGTCTGTTCCGTGCCTGTTTATACCGTGCCTTGTTCACTCTCGTGCGGTGTTGCAGCATTCTCGCCCATGCTGCATTCTTCTCATTCTTCAACTGCTCGCATTCGCCGTCGTACCAGTCGTTTCTCTGATTCGGGGCCACTGGACCTAGTTATGCTGTTGCGGTGCTACCTATGGCGGATCTTATGTGCCTCCAGCCATTTTCAAGAGTGGCGGCGCCAAGCTGCTCTTTCGTTGGTAGGGCCACTTCCAACTGCTGCGCATATTCTTGGGCTACTTCTGAGTCCCGTTGCCGCTCGATGTTAAGCCGCGGCGTTTGGCTTCGACGCGAGTTGGTCACCGTCGAAAGTTTTGAGCGCATATATTCAGCAACCAAGTAGTGATCCGAATCTATATTTGCACTGCGGTATGTGCGAACATTGGTAATGTCAGAGAAGAATTTTCCGTCGATTAAAACGTGGTCGATTTGGTTCTCGGTTAGGTTATCGTGTGATCTCCAGGTGGTCTTATGGATATCTCTGCGGGGAAAGAAGGTGCTTCGGACTACCGTACCACGAGAGGCTGCAAAGTTGACGCATCGTTGGCCGTTGTCGTTAGATACGGCGTGTAGACTGTTCCGCCCGATCACCGGTCTGTACATCTCCTCTCGTCCTACCTGTGCGTTCATGTCGCCAACAACGATTTTCACGTCACGCGGCGAGCATCCGTCATAAATCTGCTCCAGCTGCGCGTAAAACGTCTCCTTCTCGTCGTCGGGTCTCCCTCCGTGTGGGCAGTGTACGTTGATGATGCTGTAGTTGAAGAAACGGCCTTTTATCCTCATCTTGCACATCCTTGTGTTGATCGGCTGCCACCCGATATTGCGTTGTCGCATCTTGCCCAACACTATGAAGCCAGTTCCTAGCTCATTTGTGGTGCCACAGCTTTGGTAGAAGGTAGCCGCTCTATGTCCGCTTTTCCACACCTTCTGTCCAGTCCAACAAAGTTCCTGCAGCGCTACGATATCGAATTTACAGGGATGTAGTTCGTCATAGATTATCATGTCAACCTGCGAAACCAAGTGACTTGCAGTTCTATGTTCCAAGTTTCTAATTGTAATCCTTATTTCGTCGCGTGTTTCTTGGCCGATTGTTCCGGGTCGTATTATCTTCTATGTTATTCGAAATAAAGATTTTTACGGGTGGCTTATTGGGCCTACGCCAACACTCGCCGGAGCGCCATCGTGCCTGTTCTGTTTAACGTCCCAACTAACACTAGGACGATCGCGCTGATGGGGCTACCACCTTGGATTTAGCTGTGCGCGATTCAGCATTTCTTGCTCAGCCACTGGATACCAGAACAGACGCTGTTTGAGCCGCACCTCCTGGTGAACAGACGCTCGAGACGTACCTCCTCAATCTAGCTGATGTCAGAAGGACAACAGTGCCCAGGCTGCACTACCAGCTAAGTACGCAACCCTTAGCTGGCGGTCTTTGTCATCTTTAAAGCGTGAGGTAGGAACTTATGAGGACCAGAGCTGTGTTGAACGCTCCTTCCTAGTTAGCATAGCATAGCATAGACTGACTGTACATGTCAATAGTTGCTACTCCGTGATTGATCGGAACTGGTAAGAATTGCACTACGATCCAAATGAATAAGGGATGGGAGTGTCCGCTTATTCTCGAAGTAGGGGAGGTGGGGGTAACACCGACACCCTAAGGTTTAGAGCTGTTTAAAAATATAGGAAGGCAATAATTATTACTTTTTCTACGCAGGCTCTTTGTATAGGTAGTTAGCTATGGAATCTGTACATTACAATTGTAAAAATATGGTTATTTTGACAAATTAGGTACGTTTTGTAAACTTAGTAAAAACAGAATTACTCAATTCGGTGTGGGTAAGACCGCCACCCCTAGGGGGTAACACCGTCACTCAAGGGGGTAACACCGTCACCCAAGATGATTTTCATTATATCATTTTAACTGTTCATTTGTTAACATTATCAATGACTTTTAATAACTTGAGATGCGTTGTAAGGGGCGATCCATAAATAACGTAGCATTTTTTTTCGAAGATTTTAGACCCCCTGCCCCCTTGTAGCGTGCTTTCCTATACCAATGACATGACCGGTCACAAAATCTGAGACAACTCTCTCCCACTAAAATGCTACGTCATTTACGGACGACCCCTAATTTGATTATTATGGGATTTTGGAACAGGTACTGAAAACTGCGACTGCTTTAAGCGGTTGTCACATCATACAGCTACGTTCCCTATAATACGATGGGTGGTACGGCCACACAATGCGGTTTTTTGTTGTCATTCAACCAATTTTGTACCAGAAATGTCGTCATTTGATTAGTCTTTTGTCATACGTATTTAACAAGAGGGTATATGTAGATAAGGGTTCAATTTGGATCTTTTACATAAAAGGAAACAAACTAGACTGTTTATGGCTTCAATTTTATTAATTTCATTTGCAGAGATATTTGAAAATAAAACGAGTTCAATTCGAAGTAAATATTAGCAAGATGGGCTAGCTGACTTTTAGCTCAAACCCCACAAGCAAAATATAAAAGCTTATTGAGAATATAACAAAAAAAAAATGAGTTCAACGAATCAAAAAAAAAAATCACTTCATAGCTGGACTTTCTGGACTTTAGCTGGGGTGACAGCAAAAAACTTACTAACAACAGAAAAAGCAAATCAAATCAGAGCCCTCGTAACATTGATTATGGATCCACTTTTTGCATGTCGTACAAATTATCCATCCGTCTCCGTTACAAGAGTTTGAGAAGCAATCACCGCAACGATCACACAGTGAATCTTCCAAAGCACTGTCAACCTTTTGTCGTTTTGAGGTTCGTTTGGTAGCCGCCTTCTTGCTTTTCTTGATGGACGCAATATCTTTCGTAGCTTTGGCATCAATCAGGCTTTGACGATAATCGTCTGAAGTTATATCCTCAGCTTTTTCCACTCGGCGTTTTCGTTTTGTAACGCGTGGACCCGTCATCTTCGGTAGAGGCAGAATACTGCTTGGTGGAATCGTAAAGGACGATTCCGCAGATTTCTGACTTTCATCCATGCTTTCGTTAATTGCTCCAGATGCCGTCGATGGATCCGCAATGTTTTCCTGCGACGCTGGAGTGAATTCCGTTGTTGCGTTCGGCAACTCTTGGTCTGTGACCAAAGACGGTGCGAATGAGTTTTCATCGAAAACTGTTCGATCACATGGCCATAATCCGCATTTTTTGAATCCGTTTACGGCTGTCGATATTGTAGCAGTCTTTTCAAAAGCGGTTCCCATAAGCTGCATTATGTTGTATTGGCCGATTACTTGTCCTGGGTTAGATCGTAGGAAAACATCGGCGGCATTGGAGTAATTTGCTTTGAATGGAGCCATAAACGAGACATCCAAAGGTTGAAGCTTGTTACTGCAATGCGGTGGAAGGGAAAGAATGCTCACATTGTTCTTCCGCGCTTTCGTTGTTACAGCCAGGTTTTTGGTATGCGACGAATGGCCGTCGACCAACAGCAGTACAGGATCCGATTCTGAAGCATGAGCATGCTCAATGAAGTGATCGAAGAAGGTGTCAAACATCTCAACGGTCATGTATCCCGATGGATTACATGCAAACTTTGTTCCTGTTGGTGCTCCTTGCTTGAGAGCATCACTCATTCGAGTTCGGGGGAAGACGACGAATGGCGGAAGGTAACGACCACTCGCCGACATACTCATTACAACGGTAGTTGTCTCTCCTCGTTCCGCAGATGAAATAATTCCAACCTGCTTCTTACCTTTGCGGGCAGCTATCTTCTTCTTATTGGGGGGAACCTTAAATCGAACGAATATTCATCAGTATTCATATTTTAAAACCAAATCATCAGCTCATCTCACCGTAGAAATTGCTGTTCCATCGACATTATAGATGCGTTCCGGCCGGAACCTTTTCTGCTCAATAGCGACTTCGTACATATCGAAGAAAGAATTAACCGATACTTTATTGAACCCTCTGGCTCTTGCGGCCGATGTGGGTTCTGCTTTTCGGAACGAAAGTGTCGGATTACGCTTCAAAAATCCGGTCAGCCATTCACGCCCTGCCTTCTTCTTCTTTTTGTTGAACGGATGTGTTATTTTATTCTGTTCTGCTAGCTCGAAAGCTAGCGCCCTTGCATCGTCCATTGTGACTCCGTAGAAACGAGCTTCCAGGTCATGCAGGTGCAGCAGCAGTTCTGCTTCTTGTTCCGGTGTGAAAACCGTTTCTCGAGATCCCAATTTGGATTTTGCCACCTTGCCCAAAACATGATCCCGTAGCGTACTCCTATGAATTCCAAAAGTTTTGGAAGCAGCTTTAAGGGAAATTCCACTATCCACTGCATCCTTGGCCTGGGTAAGCTGCTGCGGAGTCCAATTTCCACGGGTGCTTTTTCGTTTGTAGTTACGTGGCATCTGTAGATATAAGAAACATATGATAATGTAAAGATCATAGCGGTGTTACCCCACTCGAAGAGTGACGGTCTTACCCAAATGACGCTTTTAAAAGGCAAAACACCAAAACTGTAGTATTATTGGTCAAACTTACGTTTTAATCAATCCTAATGATGAAAAACAACTCAGATAAGCGTTTGTGTACGAAAACACTGAACTTCTACACTTGTTTTCCAATTCACAGCTTAAATTCCACCAGCAGAAAATTACATCCGGTGCTGCTTCGGCGATATGCAAACTTGTTTTGTTTACTTTCATCACATTTGACAGATCACAATGGGCGTTAAGTTTCTCAGAATGGCAATAATGACATAAACTAAGATTGCATGTGGTTTAAAAGTTTCTGGTATACTGTTTTCTAGTAAAACTCCATGGGTGTCGGGCTTACCCACAGTGTCGGTGTTACCCACACTTCCCCTACAATTTTAGCAGCTCTTATATTATTGATCAATAACGGCGCCGGCCAAGTCCTTACAGTCAGTTGGGATGGAGAAGGAATGTTAGGGTGTAATGATTGTTGCTTCTAGAGACCGAGAATACCTCTGCATCTCCACAATCACTACGGGAAGGGTATTTATTAGTGAGGGAGGAAAAGATCTGGGAGTCACCAATGGTCAGTGATGCGATCCATGGATAAGGAGGAAAAATACAATTTAAAGCTAGTTTTGCATTTTGTCTCGAGAAGTTTTTGGTAGAAGATTAAAAAAAAATACGTCAGCATCCATAATGCCGAACCATTCAAAAGATGTTTTTAGTAATAGCAAAAAGAGAAAAATATATGTATATATTTTAAATAATATGAAACAGGAATGATGCCGACACTTGTAATGACGAACCATACATAGTTTGTTTGAAAATTACAGAAAAATAACGCTGTACATTTTTGTCTCGAGATGAAAAGTTTTTGATAGGAGTTTAAAATATACGTCAACATCCATAATGTCGAACCATTCAAAAGATGTTTTGAGTAATTTTAAAGAGAGAAAATATATGTTAATTGGAATTATATAAAACAGGCATAATGCCGACATTTGCAGTGACGAACAATACAAAGTTTGTTTGAATATTACATAAAATTAACGCTGTCATGAGAAAATGTGTCATTATAAGCATGAAACGAGCTCACCAGTTAGTAATCCATCCTCGACTTAACACGGATATCTTTTCGCACTCACACAACGCAAACCGTAGAACTTCTCAGCGTCCCGAAAACGAATCGTCTTGTTTGGGCTCTCCGAAGCACTGCCCAGCAAACACGCGAAACGAAACACAATTCCCGGCGTCGCGAAAACGAATCGTCTTGTTTGGGCTCTCCGATGCACTGCCCAGCAGACACGCGAAACGAAACACAAATATCGGCGTCCCGAAAACGTACCGTCTTGTTTGGGCTTTTCGAAGCACTGCCTGTGTTGAACGCTCCTTCCTAGTTGTCGACTAACTGCCCAGGTAACCATAAGCCGTATATCGGGCCCTTTCAGCCATATACGGCTAATATAGTGCTATTTAACGGCTTATTGGCATTATATCAGCCGTAAATCAACATTTTGGCCCAATATACGGCTTATTGGTTACCTGGGTGTTTTGCATATTTTCCAAGCTATGAATGCCAAAAATTGTTGTGACATTAGAGAGCATAACTAAGGGGTCCATTACTAGCATTGAAACCCTACATATGTGAAAATAGTAAATTGGCAAAGAAAGTTCGCAGTTTTTAATAAAGGGAACGCTCATAAAATATTTCGATGCAGATCAAGCTCTGTCCTAATTTGGAAAATGAAGAAAATGAAAATGATGAAAATTACTTGGTAAAAGAAGGGAAAATTCATTTGCAAAATATTAGAAGCTCTTATCCAAAGATTTATTATGCAGCATAACACAAAAAAGCCTGTATACGATAGCACATTATTTTTCGTTTAAAATGTTTAAGACACTAACGCAAAAACAATCTTCTAACAGCATAACTCAAATCGACAACACATTTTGAAAAGAAAATATTTGTGGCAAAACTTTTGAACGGTTCAATATATTTTTTTTAACGTCTATTAGCGAAAGCAGGGAAAATTTGTGATTGAAATATATATTTTACAGCACATCTCAAAAGGAGATGATTCGTTCGCAAAAAATGTTGAATATTGGCAGGTTCTAAAGTGATTATCATTCTAATAGCACGTTTTGCAAGAATTGATAAAAATGGTTAACATTTAGCTTTACTAAATAATAAGATTTAAAACAGCATAAATATAAAGGACAGCCTATTTTCAATAAATGGCAAAATTTATTATTAAACCAATAGAATATTGGACGCCAAATATTATTGCGGCATAATAAAACGAAAAGACATCGAAAATTGCGTTCAAAATCATCGAAGTGCCCCAAATGCCAGTTCCCCGAATGACCCTTTTCCCCGAAAGCTATTTCCCCAAATGAACCGTTTCCCCGAAAAGTGGCGCCGTTTAAATAGGTCTATAATAGTCTTCGTAATATACTGGATGGTGATCGAGAAAGAACGATAAGCCATCAAGAGAAGGAGGTATTCTGTCATTCTCGGCTATACATATATTGGCAAAAATGCTGAGGACGGTAAAACTCAAAAGAACCGCCAATTAAATAAAGAAGGGTGCTTATTAGATGGCCAGCTCGTTCACCACCTTGAAATATATAAAGTTACGACAAATATGAGTGCCAACAACTTTTCGGGGAAGTTTGGAGCTATTCGGAGAAACATGATATTCTGGGAACTTGCATCCGGGGAACTGGAGTTCGGTGAAACGACATTTAGGGAACCGACATTCGGGGAAAGGTAGCACAACCCATCGAAGTAACTGTAGTAATCGATTTCACTTTTCGTTGATAACTTGGACAAATCAATGTTATCAATTTCCGCCCTTTTTTCAGTTGGAAACAAAAAAAAATATCTTAAAATATAGCTCCAAATAACAGCCTGTGTATAAATGAAGGTGAAATTTATTTAAATTTTAAATCAACAGTTTTATACCTAAAATTATGGTTAGATTATATTTAGAAAAAAAAAATAGAATGTTTAAAAGAAGAGTAAATTTGTGCCAAATATATTTTAAAATTTTCAGAGTAAAAATTTATTCTTATAGCGAATCTCAAAAGAAGAATTAATATATGAAAGAACGGTAATTTCTGTAATGTCATCAGAAAGATTCAATAGAAACGTAAAACGTAAACGTAAACATTTGTCATCTTAAGAAATGCTTGATTTCAGACTTATTATGTCAAACGACTTTATACCAAATGGCCATTATGCCATACGACTTTATGCCAAACGATTTTAAGCCGAACGAATTTATGCCGAATGACCTATCACCTGATAAAATCTATGGTAGACAAAAGTGGATGTTGCCAAAATCGGGAAGGCACTGTATTGGTTTTCATGTAGCCATATGGAAAACACTTATTCTACCAAACTGAAAACATGTGCACAATTTACTGCAAATCAAAGATGGTCGAGTTCTGTGGCTAACGGATTTGACATGGAATTCGTCAGGTCATAGTTAGGCCTATCACAAAGATGCTTTGAAGTGTATCAGTTTTGTATAAATGTTTTGAAACCGATTTTGGCCCATAGTGTACATATTTTAATAAACGTGTTATGCGGTAAATGGATGATGTCTTAGGGTGCTCATCTTGCCCCGTCGACCCCTACATTTCCAGCTTTTTGTTTGTGATGTGCAACAACCTCCATTGCCGCCTATTACATTCACTGGCAACTGATGCTTCGACATCGACATTGGTAATACAACTCCTGGTAAGCCGTTAGCATCCAGATACGTACCGGGTGCGTCATATCACGACTGGGATGTAGTACGGGTTTTGGAAACAGGAACAGGTATCGACCCAGACTAAACCGAGTTGTCCGTGAGAAACTTGGCACTAGGTCGTTAGACGAGAAGCATCTGAATCGTTAAAATGTAGGACAATGCCATAATGTGGCCATGAAGTAATTGGACGTCGGTAATCTGCTTTTCCTGTCCAAGGAAAAACACTTTATAATGGCGAAAATGTGATCAAAACAGTAATTTATTGGGATGTTTGACTTGGTCTCGATAGGAGAGTGTTTTAATATTGTATTAATCAAACTTTTCTTTCAATAATGGTTCACAGACAAATTCAAAATTAATATGCATGTATTTATTATCATATGTTACCAATAATGCTCTAAATTGTCTAAAATCACCAATCTAATACATTTCCTAATTGTTTTAATAAAGTTGAATTTTTAGTAGACCACTATATTTAATCCAAGAGAAGAATTCCATGGGGGAACGCAACTCAGGTTATTGACACCAGCGCGAAAGCTGACTCATATCACGATTGAATTTACATTCAACGTTATTCCGGCGCATGCTCGCAGGATGAAACGAAAAAGAATTATCTCATTCGCTATTTTGGGGGAAGTGTTCTCAATTGCACAGGCAAACGTGCCACAGAGACAATTTGCATAATTACGGATACGTAATCACGTATGAAATAGCTCGATGGAGACCTTATTACGGTATCAGTATTGGAATGAGAGACATGCATACACGATAAATTTAGATTGCAATAAATTGAATATCATACTACTTTTAGTTGTCTGCGTTGTCTGCACAGAAGGACTAGACAGCTGAACTTTTGTGAGAGTTTATTATCGTAAAACAGAGTATCATTAATAGGTGAATAAAAGTTTGTTAAATCATCGTTGAAACATTTTTGATGCATAATGACGCTGCTCTTTTTTATATTCATAAACATTTACAAATTAAGGTTTTCACGTAAATTTAGTTTTTTTTATGCGTAAATCTGTCAACATCTTCTTCTTCTTGGCATTACATCCTCGCTGGGACAGAGCCTGCTTCTCAACTTAGTGCTCAATGAGCACTTTCTTAGTAATTAACTGAAAGCTTCCTTTGCCAAAGTTTCCATTTTCGCATTTGTGTATCGTGTGGTAGGTACGATGATACTCTATGTCCAGAGATGTCAAGGAAATTTCCATTACGAAAAGATCCTGGACCGACCGGGTATCGAACACAGACACCTTCAGCATGGATTTGCTTTGTAGCCGCGGACTCTAACCACTCGGCTAAGGAAGGCCCCATAAATCTTTCAACTTATCAAGACCAGTGCTGGGAATGGTAATAATAGTAGGCTTGAATTTCGCGGAAATCACGTGGCTCTTCCCAGTATAGTAATTCAAAACCGTGAAACTCACCAAGTAGCCTATGTTGGGTACATGAATTTTCTAAATCGTTAGTGTCATTGAAGGCTCTAAATGCGGGAAATGCAGTGGAAATAGAACATTTTTCTACAGTAATTTTGGGTTGCCTTTAGCAACGGCTGTTCTGCAAGGAGTTTCACTGGCTTTGCTGACTGTGATTGGCTTTGCTTGGCTACTGTACACACCAAATTTTTATTGCTGTAAATCAGCAAATTTTTGCTGATTTTTTTTGTGCTGTAAATTCAGCAATCGATCCAGCAAATTAAAATTTGCTGATCTGATCAGCAATGCAAATTCTCATCCAAATGACAGTTGGGTTACTGACCATTCAGCAAAGTGCATTTGAATTTGCTGATCAATCAGTACTTGATTTTTTGTTGTTCTAGTGGGATTTTTTGCTGGTTTTCAGCCATTTCGGATCGCCAGCAACCGGCTGACGAAAATTTAGGAAATGTTCATTATTGTCCTTATGAAACTTAAATGAAATGCTGTTGCATTATATGCCATAAACATTTATTTTGACAAAAGTTAACACTATTTTTCTGCACTTTGGGGGAAAGGTTTTGCCTCTAAGCACCGTCTGCTGTTCCGGTATAATTTCGATCCTGAAAAAACATTCGAATGATTATTCAATATTTAGTTTTCAACTGATTATAGTACTTACCAAATACGTTATCCGATTAATGTACACAAAACTTCATGCGAGTGGAAGAGATCTTTTCTATTTTATAAAACTTATAAGTTTTTCGGTTGACAATAACAACTACTGTTTGCTGGTTTTTCAGCAAACAAAATATTACTGATGCGAATTCAGTAAAAATGTTTGCTGGTTTACGGCAAATTATTAAATTGATTGCTGGTTATCAATCATCTGACATACAGATTACTGAAAATCAGTAAATCCGATGGTGTTGACAAGTATCCAGCAAGTTAGATTGCTGAATTGCAGTAAAACATCTCAGAAATGCTGTGCATCAGTAAAATGGTTTATTGCTGAACTAGTTTCAGCAAACTAAATTGCTGGATCATTGATTGAAAATTTGGTGTGTAGGGTGAATTTCAGAATTTTTCCAAGAGTTGATTCAAGACTTTGAAGATTCATGCCATAAAGTGATACATCCATTATTCTAGAATAATGCCACAGCTTCTACTGGATCAACGCTGCAAAATCTTCTAATGGTTCGTCGCTTCTATCCCGTGTAGTCTATTGAATGCACTTAATGTCTGTCACTGAGTATGTCCTCCCAACTGTCTGACATCCATTACAAGCGAAAAAAATTGAGCAATATAATCAGAACGTTTGCCACAACATAAATATCAGCGAAACGATATCAACAGCACTCTTGTTTGATTTAATTAGGTACTAGTTGAATAATTTATATTCCCTTTTTGCGGTCATCAATAATCCCCCCATGAGTGCGCGGAACCCGACATTGGATTATCCCACACTCTTCCTTCGGATGCAATTTATATGCCAGATGTAATTTTTCTTGCCTGATGCTAACATTCTTGCCAATTCGTTCCGCAGAGGCTGGAATCAAATCCCAGACGTTGTTGTCGCTAAGGAAGGGACAAAATGCATTTAGCAAATGGTGCAAGTTTCTTCGTACGTTTTTCGAACGTGTCGTGTGGGATAGCATTGGAGTAGGCACATCCCGTCATATCAACTTGTTGTCTCCGCTGAAAGGTATGGAGAGTGCAGAGAACTGAAAACGTATCTCTATCGCAGGGGACTTGCATAAATATATTTGTACTCGCAATTCAGAACAAATATAAATAAAATAAAATCCTATGACATTGCCCAGAATGGATACCAGGGAAGCGTAAGAAGGCGTGGAGAAGGACACAGTAAATATGCATATTGCGTCAATAATGTATGGTAGGTATTGCACCTCAATGATTTTATCGTCACCTATTTGCATTGGGCAAATACGAACGTGGATGTCATCAGCTTGGTGGACTGTTCGTCGAGTCATCTATGGAAGGTGCGTAAAACGAGCATTTATGGGCTTAAGAAAAAATATTTTGCATTTTTATACAAATCACGCACTTAGCTTATAGTGTTTAAAGCTGTAATAACACTACACTAGACAACATATTTTGACCATTTGCAATGAATTCAACTTTCATTAAAATTTACCGTTTTCCTTCCACAACGATCGATTATATATGCTCATAGAAATCCTTACTCAGAACAGTGTTTTAACTTTATTTTTGTGGTTTTCCGCCCAGGCGAGTTTGCCACTCGAAAAATGCTTTTAATTTACCGTTTTGATTCATATTACGGACACTTAAGGCCTCAGTGAAGTATAACCCAGCTTGGACCATACAAAATAAATCATTCTGTATGATTTTTTAGCGTTATCGAGCGTCGGAAGCCCTTAACTTTCGGATGGTGGGTAAAGACTACGCGTCCGCAACTTGAATAATTTTAAATAAATCAAAACGTGTGGCCTTTTTATGATTATTATTCCGGACGCTACCTCAGTTTTGCCTCATATTCCGGACGCTTTGATTCGAATTACGGACAGCTCATGATAATCATTAATGGAACAGTCAAATCATCAATTGAAATCGTTCAACCACTTAAGAGACGTCTAAGGTGGTTGGGCATTATAAATTTGCAATGATATTTATGGAAAAAACCTAATAAAACGAGCCTCGAAAATAAGAACTTTTGGACGGCGAAAATTGAAACATTTCGTGTGAAATGTTTCCCATACAAACGAGAGTGTCCGGAATTTTAAGCTGTCCGTAATATGAATCAAAACGGTATATTTAATGAAACATAAATTGAGATGTCCGGTTATCGATTCCACATGGTTATTAAATTAACTCATTACGCGTGGTAAGGATGGATAAATTATGAATAAAAACCCACGTGCTTGGCTGGGATTCGAACCCAGGACTGTTGTATACTGGACGAGCGCTTTACCATCTAAGCTACCGAGCCACTTAGTGATCCTACACACTAAATTTTCGATTTGTCTTCCAGCAATTTGATTTGCTGAAACCAATTCAGCAGTACATCGTTTTACTGATGTGCAGCAATTCTGAAATTGTTCACTGGAATTCAGCAATCCTAATTGCTGGACACTAAGCTGTCCCTTATTTTTCGAAAATGCTAAATGTTATAAGTTCCTCATTGTAAAGTGCTCATTTCAGTAAGAAAAAAATCAGGTAAAAATTTAAAGTCCGTACGTGGACGCTATGTGGTCCCCCAACGGCCCTGAAGGTATGAGGCGTAGATGACCCCGTGCGCAAAATCGAGCTCGCTGCTCTAGTGCACGAAGCATGAGTACGAAAAACCAACCAGTAACAAATTGTCCTTCGCGCGTTTATAATCAGCATAGAAGTTTGTTTTTTTTTTTGATGATTCAAATATTACGTAACGCAAAATTTGCCAATTTTAGACTTGCTTCCTCCTCCACGTAACAGCTTTTGTATGAAAAATTTATTTATTTATTGTATGGACCGTATTATTTTACTTGAAACTCTACGCTGATTATCAATTTGATACTAGTGGCTTTTCGTATTCATGTTGCGTACACTAGAGCAGCGAGCTTGATTTGGCGCACGGGAGTCATCTACACCTAATACCTTTAGGGTTGTTAGGGTCCACGTACGGACTTCAATTTTTTACCTGATTTTTTTCTTACTAAAACGAGCACTTTACGATGACGAACTTATAATATTTTACATTTAAAAAAATAAGGGACGGCCTACTGGACACTTGTCAACACAATCAGATTTACTGATTTTCAGATTTACAGATTTGAAGTTTTGCCGTAAACCAGCAAACATAATTACTGAACTCCAGCAAGAGTTGTACTTGTCAACCGAGAAACTTAAAACGAGAAAATTTTTCACTCACTGGACCTATTTACCATTTTGGAGGTTTATGGAAAATGTAACAACTAAAATTTTTTATCCCTTGGAATATGTGAATGGTACTGTATTAAGTGAAATATATAATATTGAAAAACAACTCAATTGTTTATTTCTAGGATGCTGACACAACCGGAGCGGCAAATTTTTTTTTTTTTTTTTTTTTTTTTAAGACACCTACACGTTAATGCTTCCAGTGGGCATTTTGCCCTTTGAAGGAAGCACCACACTAGACAACGGACTAGCAACGCCCAGTGGTACAGTCGGAGAACATTCCTCACGAAAAGTTTTCCGGCCTGCAGCGGGAATCGAACCCACGACTCTTACCTGAACTTTTCATCAACCATTGTTTTTGTTTTCATAGTTTGGTTTCATAAGGCAAAGCTATAAACTTCAACCCAATTTATTGAGGCGAATTTTCATAAGTTGTATTTCGATAGTCCATTGGCCTGAGTGTAGGGAAACGTTTTCTTGTCTGTCTTTGATTGCTTTAAACTAATACAATAGTATCTCGATTTTATCACTGCTCGCTTCAATATCGCTTCATTATATAATTCTAGATTTTAGCACGGTTTTCTGTTCGATTTTATCACGCCACAATCATAGTATGAAATTCATACATTTTACATTGAAAGAATAACCCTAAACAACTAACATATATAGCAAAAAAGTTCAATACCTTCAATAGCTGTGTGGTAATGAGCAAATTTATCCATATTTTGTCCACTGAATGTTATTAATGACATTTTTAAAGAAACACCTTTGTGGAGAAAACCAGGAAGGGTAAGTGAGGAAGGGCTGGCCGTTTTGTTTACAAACATCTGAGACAGGTAGTCGGACAATTAACTTCTGATTGGTTGGAGTTGGAGAAACAGTGTTATCAAGATTTATTCTAATACGGTCGCACCTGCTCCATGTGAGCTCTATACTTCTTTCTCTCTTTTCTACAATTTCGTCCACACTTATGGCAGCATGGTTAGTTTTAGTTTCAGCATCTTGGGGGCCAGGCAGTAATGACTTCTGATTGGTTGGAGAAAAAGTGGTGTCCGAAATTATTCTAATGCAGCCGCATCTGCGTGTAGCGTACTCTACTTTTATCTCTCTTTTTAACTATTTCGTTCGCACTATTGTCAGTACGGTTAGTTTCAGTTTGAGTGTTATCCAGGCCAGGCAATAATGTTTGTAAACAAAACGGCCAGCAAGTTAAAGATGGCCTCTTAGCCACTTTTTCCAAGTCAGATAACCTTACTCTGGCTACAGAGTACAATGAACCAGCCTTGGTTTAAGTATATATCTATCTCTTTCTTGTAGTACACTGCTCGTTTGATTTGGACACGGCTTGTTTTTGAGAGCGTTCAATTTTGGCAACACTACATCAGATTTCAGCACGATGACAAAATGAAGATTTTTCAATATGGTTAATATTTACAACTAGTAAATATCACTTCTATCTAACAGTTTGGTTACCATCAGGCAGGCATGGGAAAATTCATTCACTCATCCTAACACCACCGATAAAAAATAGCAAAAAATCTACTGCTTCTGAACATTCAGTGATAGCTGAACCGTACTGGGTGGAGTGTAGCATGAAAGTTTCGAAACCGATTGTGCAAAAGCGAGAATCGGAAGGAACACGAAAAGAAGTGAATACCAATACACTTGTATCTGCGAGGCACGAGTGAACGCATTTAGCATCCATTCACCGAATGCATTGAACTTACTGAGCGGATTTTCACTCACTGAATCCTTCCGTGGTGCACGCTAAGTCTGCTCAACGCAGTGTTAAAACTACACAGAATGAGGCAAACAATGCAGGACTCTCTGGCTGAGTGAAAATTCTGTGTAAGTCGCACTCATGCTATGTGTAACCGATGTGTTGGCCATTGGCTGTGCGCGGATCGATGGAAATGAAACTGTCAGTCATCTCCCGCGCGGCAGCAAACAGTTGGCCGTTGGTAAGATGGGGAGTTTTCAGGGATTTTTTCCAGCGAAAAGCCGGAAGATGGTCGCAAATGAGAAAGTTTTTCCCCCATTTGCTTCCGCTTCGGCTATTCGAATGAAAAAATCTCTGAAAAACTTTAAAATCGGAATGTTATTTTAACGATCAACGCTCCGTCATCGTAATCATCGTCATCAGCAAAACATCAAAAGCAGTTTTTCAGTGCAAAACTAAAAATTATTCGATGAAAATGTGTTCACCGTGTTTCGGTTGGAGAACGGAATACAGTGAACACATTTGCCTGTAAATTTTCTTGATTTTGAACGAAAAAACTGCTTTTGAAAATTCCGATATCAATGACGGATCCTGTCCCCTTAATGCAAAACAAACATGGAAGCGAATTCCACATTCCAAGCGTTCCTCCTCTGTGCGCATTTCACTCATTCGGTTTGTTTACCACCGTTTGCACAAAACTGTGTACAGCCCCCTTTGCACAGAATCTGTGCTGCATGAAGAGAGGCTTATTTTGTGTACTCGGCACTCATTTCTGAGCGGATGAAGTTTAGCGTGTGTGGATTGCCAGTCGAGCAAAATTTGAATGAATTTGATAACAGTATGCGTTTAATTTTAGCATTACATCCAAAAATGTCATGTTGCTGAAAAAACATCGTCTGAAAATGTTTACCGAAGACACCAAAGATCAAGCTCATTCGGATCTTGAGATACAAAAGACTGCAAAAAAGTTTACTAGCGCCACCTGGCGGAAGAATGTCGAATCAATTTTTCTACCGCCAGATAACCCTAGGTCGACTGGACGACTTTTCGAAGACATCAACCTTTTACACCCCATCAGGATCTTAAGAAACACTGAAAATTTGTTAGTAGCTCCACCTAGCGGATGAATTTCCAATCAGATTGTTTTACCTTTTCCTTGATCTGCCGTAAAACTCAAATTCAAATTTTCAAGGGACAATGAAATAGGACGATGCAAATTCATTATAACTCTTGCTAACATTTTTAATGTCACAGTTCAGATTCATACCTTATTTTAAAACAAAAATTTTGATTTCGAGGGTGTGGGTATGAGTTTAGAAACATATTCTAATCATTGATTTTGTTGAGCTGATATGATCAATTGTCATGTCAAAAAAGATTGAACATCTGTAAAAAAATGATAAGAAAATTATCAATAACTGTAAGTACTGCCCTTCCACGCCTACTTGTCCTATGTTCTATGTAAACCTTATGGACCGCGGGACAAATATGCGTAGAACGGCAGTGTACGTGTTACGGAAGTTATGAAAACAAATTGCATGAAAAAAAGTTTTGATTTTGTGGCCCAGTGTAATTTGTTAACACTAGTTGACCTATTTTATCTTATTTTTTTATAATCTGCTTATCAGCTTTCCACCATCAACGCAGCAACCAATTTAAACAAGCAATTGTCCGAGTTTGACCTAGAGCCGCAAGCCCCTGAAATGCGTTTTCTATTACCTTCAGACTGAAGGAATGCTTCCGCATTATCAGTATTAGCTGCCAACGCCTTTGAGAACCAACAATAGTGACAGTTGATTTCCTTCGGCAGTGACACTAATCTTTTTCTCGCCTGTCAAAGTCCATTTGCTGCGACTTCCTTCTAGGTTTGAGTTACCACCCTTCTGATTCCAAGGAGTTCGCAATAGTTGAAGTCTCCGAGTGCTGCAGGCAACTTTTTTTTCAAATAGGTACCGGTAATCCCTAAATCAGGAGACATTGAGCACGAGAGATTGTCACCAACGGCCCTGTTTGTTGTCTGTCCGTTTCGCCGCCAGAAGCAACCTATACGGTGCCATTTTTTTTTCTTGCGTGGGTCTCTGTGGCCATAAGGCGTAATGTACAACTTTCCTTTTACGTGCAGTTGTTTCTTGGAATTCCATTCTAAGCTCGGCCGACACATCAAGCGAAATGACCACACTTCCATTTGAACGTCGGCGACGATGGGCTGCCAAATGGTGACGGCTATTCGAAGCCTCTCAGTGAGGTACACTCCCGTGCAAAAGTTTGGGGTCACTCCCGTACAAAAATGTATTGTCCAATTCTCTATGATAACACGCAATAACATATGAATACCATATTTTGGTATCATACCATAATTAGGTATTGTCCAGTACTCAAAACCTCAATTTGGTATTATGATGGTATTGAAAACAAATGTTTAAAACAATTAATAATACTTGATTGAGGTATTCGCCAGCTATTGAGGACTGCTGGAGGTATTGAACTACTATTGAGAAATTTCACTTTTATATGAAAATCCATCAAGTATTATTGAGGTATTACAATACCTGATCTAATTACCAGTTTGGTGTTCGTAGAATATGCTTGAGATATTATTTGAGGTATATTACCTCTTATGCAGGGCTAACTCATAGCTCATTCAGGTTGTGCGTATTGGAAATTATCTGGTATGGAATACCTTAGTTTGGTATTTAGAAGTTATTTTCTTCTGCTCGGGTACCCAACCAACCAAATAGCACTTTTATTCGCCTTGTGTATCCGCGCAGAAGAAAATAACTACTGAATACCAAATTGAGATATTCCATACCAGATAATTTCCAATACTTACAACCTAAATGAGGTATGAATGAGCCCTGCATAAGAGGTAAAATACCTCAAATAATACCTTCTGCATATTCTACACATACCAAGCTGAAAATTAGATCAGGTATTGTAATACCTAAATAATACATGATGGATTTTCATATAAAAGTGAAATTTTTCAATAGTAGTTTAAAACCTCCAGCAGTCCTCAATAGCAATCGAATATCAAAATGTAGTAAGAATACATGTTTTAAACATTTTTTTGAAATACCATTATAATACCAAAATGAAGTATTGATAACTGAACAATACCTAATTGTGGTATGGTACCAAAATGTGGTATACATAAGCTATTGCGAGTTATTCTTTCCTCCTCAGGTACTAATACAATGCTATTATATAGCAGGCATGCCCTATATTAGCAGTATAAAAGGGGGGTGAAATGAGCATATAATTAGCTACCCAACATTAATTCAACATGGCGTCAGTGTCTTTGTTTTGATTCTTTTAGGACTGACAAAACGTGTGATTTTTTGGATAGGAGACATCATCGAAACCTCACTGATGCGTAAAACAATCAACAAAGTGTCGAAAAAAGGAGAGCGTCATCAGATACGACGATTCAAGGCAATATATTTAATTTCCAAAAACTAGCACTAGCAGTGTTCAGAATAATAGTAGTGAAAGCCGATTTCCATACAAAATGCTAAACTTTGGCAAGCTGTAACTTGGTTTCCATATAAACAATCGACATGAAATTTTGGCAGTGAACTACAAATATATTTATTTTCGTTATCACAAGATTTGAAAATTTTCACACTACCGACTAAAAAGTTAAGCACCAGGTGAAATCGCTCAAAATAATAGTAGTTTTTCTTTTGTAAATTTTTGTTCAGCAACAATTTTATAAAGAATTGGCTTGTTTATACATTTATAGCTTGGGTTGGTTGAAACGATGAATAAAGAAAAAATCAAAAACTCAAAATATATCAGATATTTAAGTTATTAAAACTACTATTATTTTGAGCGATTTCACCTGGATCAACTAAGGGTCATTTTTCAGAATAAAATACGATTAAAAAACATGGTGAAGCTGTACAGAACAAAATTACCTCCCTGGCACTGCGGAATATAGTTGTTTTTGAGAATACACCTCAAAATACCCGGTGATTTACGAAAAAGTATCGATTTCGACAGAAATTGCAAACGATGTCCACCCCACAGATGTGGATCAGTGGGAGAGGAGAATCCGTATTATGGATCAAATCGACTTATATTATGGATCAAAACACTATAACAGCAATTTATCTGCGAGATAAACGAATGGTGTGCTAGTGAAAGCATACGTTTCGGCGTTTGTTTCGGAATCGTCTTATATTCGATTCATAATTGTGGTGTGGGTTTCAATGCCCCACAGTTATGAATCAACGCATCTGGGAATACGCTTGACATTTTATTTCCTACGGACGGAAAAATATGAATAAGCATATTACAATCGATTGTGATGCTGTACATATTTATGGTTCACGTAGGTAAAATGTGTTCTGTGTAATTACAACTTTATTTGATGAGATATTCCCGTTTTAATCCAAATCTGATCCATATCTGTGTGCTATCCATAACTGTGGGGTGACTGTACCACAAACTCGTCAAATGAAACTCTCCATTTTTAATATAAATTATATTATGTCAGCCATTCCATGAAAAACCGATCTTGTGGGTCTCCGAATTCCGTGAAAATTTGCTATTTTGTTCCTTATCCGAAATAAGGATACACGTATTTTTGGATTTTTTGATTAGGGTGACCATTTCGGAAATAGAGTGACCAGAAAAATCGCGATTTTGCAAAATTTTTATTTTTAAAAAAATTATAACTTTTGAACCGTTTGACCGATCTTCAATCTTTTTAGACAAAATGAAGGCTAAAGATTTTGACTTTTCAGGAATAATATAAAATTTCACAAAAATTGTGTTTTTACATGAAAAAACTCAATAGTTTCCGTTTTTTAGTGTTTTGAAGGCCTCGGGACCAAAGGTGCTATCGCTGTTCTCATTTTTTCTTGAAAGTTCAGAAAATTTTACGTATACTGTCAAATTTTTAGCGATGTATGTTTTTTAGTTTTTGAGATATATTTTTTTGAAAATAAAAAATCAATCATTTTTTATCGGTACACACTTTAGGTCTCAGCGCATTAGATTTGTAATGTTTAAAAAAAATTATAGCTTTTGAACAGCTTAACCGATTTCCAATCTTTTTGTATGGAATGAAAGCTTAAAATTTCAACTATTCAGACAAAATTGAAAAATCTGATAAAAAAATGTTTAAACGTGAAAAAATATAAAAATTTCTAGTTTTTTTTAGAAATTTTCAAATATTTTAATGTAAAAAAAATTTTTTTTCAAAGTTTTCTATTTTTTTCTTTTTTTTCTGAAAAGTTGAGACCTTAAGCTTTCATTCAATAAAAAGATTGGAAATCGGTTGAGCTGTTCAAAAGTTATGATTTTTTTTAAACATTACAAATCTAATGCGCTGAGATCTACAGTGTGTGCCGATGAAAAATGACTGATTTTTTATTTTCAAAAAAATATATCTCAAAAACTAAAAAAACATGCATCGCTGAAAATTTGACAGTTTACGTAAAATTTTCTGAACTTTTAAGAAAAAATGAGAGCAGCAATAGCCCCTTTGGTCCCGAGGCCTTCAAAACACGAAAAAACGAAAACTATTGAGTTTTTTCATGTAAAAAACACAATTTTTGGGAAATTTTATATTTTTTCCAAAAATTCAAAATTTTTAGCCTTCATTTCGTCCAAAAAGATTGAAAATCGGTCGAACGGTTCAAAAGTTATAATTATTTTAAAAATAAAAATTTTGCAAAATCGCGATTTTTCTGGTCACCCTATTTCGGAAATGGTCACCCTAATGAAAAAATCCAAAAATACGTTTATCCTTATTTCGGATAAGGAACAAAATAGCAAATTTGCACGGAATTCGGAGACCCACTAGATCGGTTTTTCATGGAATGGCTGATGTATAAAAAATATCGAAACTGAGTCTCTTCATTTCTTTCCAATTTGAAAATCGCGATGATCAATATAGCCCACCAGAACAAATTTCAGCAACATCTTTATCTTCGGTTCCTAAATTGGGCAATTTGAAACATGAGTGCCCAAATTAGGAATACCATAGCCATCAGTAAATCAGTATAAATTTTAAAGAAAATGAATTACTTACAATTGTTTTTGGATGATTTTTTTTATAAAGTGGTTAAGTGAAAGATGCTTTGTAGAACAGTGTTTGATCCACTATTGCTACAATAAGCGCTATGGTTAAACCCGGAGCGTCTACCCTATATTGTTATGGTAGAAAATCATAAGATGCTCAATAAAATAAATCATTGATATAAATAGTGCAACAGTGCTTATCGAGCTGAAATTGATCTGGGATAATACTTTGTAGGCCGCACTAAGAATGGTGATCGCTCGAAAGTTCTCACAATCTAACTTATCGCCTTTCTTGTAGATGGAGCATATTACCACTTCCTTCCACTCCTCCGGTAGCTGTTCTGTTTAACAGATTGCGCCTATCAGCCGGTGCAGACAATTGGCCAGCCTCTCCGGGCCCATCTTTATGAGTTCATCTCCGATACCATCCTTACCAGCAGCTTTATTGTTTTTGAGCTGGTGAATGGCATCCTTAACCTCCCTCAAAGTGGGGGCTGGTTGGTTTCCATCCTCCGCAGTGCCAACGAAGGCATTTCCTCCATTGTCCTGACCTTCATTGCATGTACCCTCAACGCCATTCAGATGTTCGTCGAAGTGCTGCTTCCACCTTTCGATCACCTCACGCTCGTTCGTCAAAATTCTCCCACCCTTATTCCTGGACATCTCGGCTCGCGGCACGAAGCCGTTGCGGGATGCGTTGATCTTCTGATAGAACTTACGTGTTTCTTGAGACCGGCACAGCTGTTCCATCTCCTCAGACTCCGTCTCCTGCAGGCGGCGTTTTTCCTCCCGAAAGAGGCGGATCTGCTGTTGTCGTTTCCGTCTATAATGCTCCACGTTCTGTCGGGTCCCTTGCTGCAGCATGACCGCCCGCGCTGCATTCTTCTCCTTCAAAATCTGCCTACATTCCTCGTCGAACCAATCGTTCCGTCGACTCCGTCCCACGTAACCGACGTTGCTCTCAGCTGCATTGTTGATGGCTGTCTGTTCTCCAGCAGTCCTCAAGAGGGGCTTCATCCAGCTCATCCTCTTCCGGTAATGCAGCCTCAAGGTGCTGCACGTATGCCACTGCGACATCCGGTTGCTTGAGTCACTCTAGGTCGTACCGGGGCGGCCGTCGGTTCAGCGCGTTGTTAACGACGGAGAGTTTTGGACGATAGGTCCTGACGTCGATAATGTCGGAGAAGTGCCGTCCATCAATCAGAACGTGGTCGATTTGTGATTCTGTCTGCTGTGGTGATCTCCAGGTGTATCGGTATGGAAGGCTGTGCTGGAAGTTAGTACTACGAATGGCCATATTCTTAGAGGCAGCGAAATCTATTAGTCGTAAGCCGATTTCGTTCGTCAGCCGGTAGGCGCTGAACTTTCCAATCGTCGGTTTGAACTCCTCCTCCTGGCCAACCTGAGCGTTTATATCTCCTATGATGATTTTGACGTCGTGGCTTGGGCAGCTGTCGTACTCGCGTTCGAACTGCGCGTAAAATGCGTCTTTATTATCATCAGTGCTTCCGGAGTGAGGGCTGTGCACGTTTATTATGCTGAAGTTGAAGAACCGGCCTTTGAGCCTCAACTTGCTCCCTTTCAACACAATTTCTGCAACGCTACGATGCCGAACCCACGGTCCTTCAGCACGTCGACGAGTATGCGTGTGCTTCCGATGAAGTTGAGAGATTTACAGTTCCACGTACCGAGCTACCAATCGCTAGTCCTTTTACGTCGCTGTGGTCTGCGCCGGTTGTCCCGGTTCGCATTCTCTCGTTGATTATTCGTTGCTTGATTTTTTTTTACGGCTGGCTTGCAAGGCCTGACAGGAGTTGCTGGGCAAGAGGCTAAGGACCACACAACTGGGTCTATTTTATTCCGGCAGGTACGCGAGGTACCAATGGTACGCCAGTCCCAGCCATTTACCAAAGCTACAATAAACCTTATCAGAAAAGTTGCTTGAAATTGAATGATCCACATGTTTGCTGAAACATATATACTAAAATTTCTACAAATGAAAGATAATTATACAATTAATATGAAAATGTGGATCATGCTTATTTTCAATATTACCAAACAAACGTTTTATTCTTATGTTTCATTCTAACGCTTAAAATGCATCTTTCCATGTAAAACTGCTTTCTGGTCTACTGTGCAATGCTAAGAAAATAAGCTTTGTTGTTTCAGTATTATTTTTGGAAAATGTTATAACTTGAATTTAAAATTTAGTGAAAAAAATCAAAAATATTTTTATTAGTAAGTATGAAGTAAGATTTACTCATTTCCTTTCAAATGAGCCATGGAGGGTTTCAATAAGACGTAACATCTCAAAGATATGAATAAAACACCTTTGTATGTTTTCTAGGGAATGCTCCCAAACTTTTGCACGGCATTGTACAACATCTAACCGCGCACGGCAGCGGTGGCGGCGCGTCTTGGTCGTTCGACATGTCTCTTTGTTGTGGCTGTTACACGTCTGGGCCATCAACCAAGTACACACCTTTGCTTTTGGCGAGACGAGGTCCGAGCTATCATCTCGTCCAACTGCGTTAGATGTAGGAAGAATAGCTCAGTTGTAGGTTCGCGAGAACAAGGGTATCAGGGTGCGTAGGTGGTGAATATGGGAATAAAGCTTATGTGTTTCTTTGTTTTTATAGATAAAGTAAGGGTAGGAAAATGTATCCTATTCAGGGAATTTTTAATCACATCGTCAGCAGGTCTTCCCCACAGGCAAGCCACAGAAAAAATATCGTGAGGTTGACCCGCCAACGTATTCGTAAAATCTAATGAAAGTCAATCAGTGAAAATATTTCTTTTGAAAAATTAAAAAAGATAAATGCTGTTAAGCACCCTGCTTAAGTTTCTGTATAAAACTTTCCAAGGATTCTGTGCCAATTTTTATTAAAAATCTGTGTTAATTGTACTCAGAATCTCGTCAGGATCCGAATTATCTTAAGGTCGAAGTAAATTTGGAGCATATGCAAAACGGGGGACCTTCCTTAGCCGAGTCGTTAGAGTCTGATGCTACAAAGCAAAGCCATGCTGAAGGTATCTGAAGGTTCAATTCCTGGTCGGTCCAGGATCTTTTCGTAATGGAAATTTCCTTGACTTCCCTGAGCATAGCGTTTCATTGTACCTGCCACACGATATACGAATGCGAAAATGGCAACTTTGACAAAGAAAGCTCTCACCCAAGCAGCACAGTTTGTTTCAACTCAAGAATAAAATTATCTCTTGTAATTAATCAGAATTGTAAATTGTTGCAAATATGACTTACAATTGCACTGAATAGCAACGCAAAAAGCGCAAGAGGCGGAGTCTGTTTGCAACATATTTAAGTTATATCTAAATTGCTTGTTTGTTGCAAAATACTAATAAGAAAAAAAAATAAAATAAAAATATGAACGAGAATCGAACTATTGACCTCAAGATCACCAATCTTCTTCTCTACTCACTACTCCACCAGCTCTTTAAACTATTGATTCGCCAATGCACTATAAAAGCGACCACATGGCCCATTAATCAAAGCTTGTTGCTTATAACTTTACTGCACCCTTCGGAATACAAGTTCATTACTGGTGAAATTAGGCCACGCCTGAAACAATCTAAACTTTTCGCAAATACTTCCGCGCAAAACATGAGAAACACCTTTTAAACAAACAAAGTGTTGCTAGACCATGTTTTCGTTGTTAGATGATACGTAAGGTGCAACTCAACCATATTGCAACTGGATTGAAACAAACAAACTTCCAGCTGTCATACACGTAGTTTAGTGCAACTTTCTCGTAACTGGGATTAATCTTCTTGAGTTGTGGGAATGGAAACGGTAATTGAATGCAAGTTGCGGATGTTTTAAATGAAAGTAATTTGAAACATAACATTAAAACCGGAATTTTGGAAGAAGTTTCAAGAGTTTGTTTGAAAAGTTGCTAGAAACATCTTGATAAAACTGACTTTATTGCTATTTGCAAAGGATATTTGCAGCAAATTTTGTCGTTTCAAAAATGTTGAACGTCAAACAAGGAGTGAAATGCATGTTCATTGGAACGGCAATGAAACTTTATGAGCTTTGATTTTGATATGCAACCGATCTAGAACCAGGTAAGTTACAGATGCTTTTAATGATACGCGATTGAAACCAATTTTGAAAAGCATCTCTTTGAAAGATGTTTCGCGTGCTACTTGGGCAGTTAACAACTGTGGAAGTGCTAATTAACATAAGGCTGAGAAGCAGGCTATGTCCCAGTGAGGACATAATGGCAAGAAGAAGAAGCAAAACGGAAAAATCAGTTTTTTTTTCTCTAGTGTCCAAAAATAGAAAATATTTTATTTCAAATATCAGGCAATTTAGAAATAATCTGATAATTCTATAAGCAAGAAAACTCAAAAATTGCTTATACTGATCATTTCACCTCCAATTCCCCTACTTCAAATAACCTTTGAAAAATTCTTTAAGAATTCTTCGAAGCAATTCATGAAGAATCACAAAAAAAAAAAGAAATTTCTCGATTAGTTCATGACGTATTTTTTGAGTTTATAAAACTAAACTTGTGAGAATAAAAACTTTGGAAAACATTGATTCGTATTAGCTTCAGCCAACATGATAAACCTTTAGAGAACTATTGAGTCGCTATCGAGAATCCAAAATCTGTTGCAATCTCATGCACCCAGTTCTCTTCTTGATTTCATTTCAAAATTCAGCACAACATACACGACGAATAAACACCACCAAAGCTTCGATTAAAGATGAAAAATACATCAAACGTCCACTTTGGTTGCCACCCAACCCGAAGAGGACTCACCATAAAACCAAATTGAGTAACTATACAGGAAAACCAATTCGTTTCCGAAGCGATCCCGATTCAGCCCCTGGGCGCCCTGAGCTGCGATCAAAGATCACGATGCCCTGGTGATGATGATTCGTTCCTGTTAATGGCTGTAAGGCAACGGCATCGATTATGTGTAGAGGTGCACAAATTGGTGCAGCGAAATGGTTATTTGCGGGCAATTATTATCGGACACGCCGTCGTCGTTGCTGCGCGGCCCCATCCAATCACGCAGCGATTGCAGTAAACTTTATTTTTATATAGTTATCGTAGGAATCGTTTTGTGCTTTTGGGGATGATTGAGAGCAAAAGGTAACTTCATTTTTCAAGGTGGAAGGTGAACGAACTGAAATGGGGCTGCAGCGGATATCGGCTGTCGTTGAATGTTTTTTTGCTAAACGTTGTGGAAGTTTTGTAGCAAGGAATTGTTTCGTGAATGCCTCTTACAACATTATGTTTTCAATTGAACAAAATCTTTGGAGAATTGTTAATCAAGAAAAAAAAGCACAACCAATACCAGTAAAAAAAAGTTATCAAACCTCATTCTTTTTTACTTTAGGTCACTGTGCATTGTTTAGAATACAATTAAAAACCGTCAAGAATACATCTCAGCTATGAAAGGGTCCATTACGAGCAATGGAACCCATTTTTTAAATTTTTAGTTGACATGTGTTATTCATGTGTAGAACGAAATCAATCCTTCGTTGATACGAGGTATTGTTAATTTTACCTGTTGAAACAAATCGAACTTAACTTGTGGGCTTCGTGGCCGTGCGGTTAGTGTTACAAAGCATTTAGCCGCATCGAGTCAAGGAGTGTGGGTTCGATTCCCGCTTCAAGCCGGAAAACTTTTCGAGAGGCATGTTTTCGGACTGTGCCACTGGGCGTTGAATGCTAATCCGTTGTCTAGTGTGGTGATTCCTTCAAAGGACAAATTAAGCATTAACGTGTAGGTGTCTTTAAAAAATAACATTCGGAGTATTACTCAACTTCCAGCTATTTCCATTTGCGTGCCGCCTTCCCGGCGGTTGGTACAAATAGAATCTTAATGATCTGAAAATCTCTCAACACCTTCAAGCATCAGCCGTTAAGCTGAGTTACTCAAGGCTAAATACTAGCTAATACAAAAACTATTCATCTCGAACCAGCAAACTTACAGCGACAGCAGTGCTAGTAGCGCACTAAACCAGAAGTTGAAAAAGTTCTTGACCTCGGCTGTGCGCTTCTGGGGGTGCCGGCAAGAACAACGTCATCACTCAGCAGCAGTCCAAAGCTGAAGTTCTACCTTGGTTCAGTCGAATCGGTGGGGTTCCGTTTCGACGTAGTGTATAGAGAGAGACCCACACCAAAAAGACTTGACTTGGCAGACAGCAACGAACCCCGGCTGCTCAACGGGGAAACTAAATATAAAAATGACGTTATACAGCGCGATGCACACTACTCGAAAGTTTCCTTCTTCACAGCTCTACCTACTCCCACTAGTGGCTACTAAGCCATTACTCAATGGGTTATGGGATAGTGGGGGAGGCTTTCGCCCCTGCTTGCATGACAATTGTTGAGTCAGAAATATACGCGCTACCAACTGGGGAACCGGTTCCATGACTGGCTTCCAAATATAGCGACGGGGATTATTATTCTGAGTTTGTTTAATGCCAACTGCAGAAAACCTTGGCCGAATAAAGTGGCTTATATCTTCTGTCTCCTCGCTGATTTCGGTATAGGAGCCGAATGAGATGGATATGTCAGTCGAAATACTATGCCGATTCCGAACATGTGTGGTCATGATCTAGTTTTATGAACTAAGCGACTATGACTTGGACCACTCTTTGTTATTAGTTTTAAACAGTTCAATATCATTTAATGAGGTATGTAAAAGGAAAATGTGGTGGATTGATTAAAGATACTGTTTTAGTGATTTTTCCCAAACTGAACCCTTATTCACGTAATGTGGCGTAATTTTCTATTTTACTACCAAACTTTCGATAGTTTGCTAGTAGAAAAGTTATTGTCGTGATGTTCAACATATACGTTACTCAAAACGATAAAAACAGCAGAGTATATTCCAGTAAAAAGAATATCAATGCTCTCTTATCATCAAGTAGGGTGGCCATCACATGATGGCCATTTACAATCAACATTGCGAAACTATTGACTTTACCATGTCTCGGCAAAATCTAAAAACATACTTCAAATCCATTAGAAATCGCAACACATAAAATAAACCAAAATGAAATTAACATTACTTACATTACACTTTCTTTTCCAATATTTTTTATAAATTTCATAATTTTAGTATTAAGAAATAAAACAAAAATATGTATATGTAAAATGTACTAGTCTACGTCGGTTGACGAAAATAAAATAAATATTTTTATTACATATTCAATAAACTACAATTAGTACATATATTACAAATAATAGATATTTTGTGTACAATATGGATATGAATTCCAAGAAAGTTAAGATGAAGTCAAATATATGGAGTTATGGAAACATCGGTAGGGTTTTTTTTTATGAATAACAAGTTCGTGGATTAGATGGATCGAGCTGTGGATCCACCGACCATAGTAGAGGTTTAAAGGTAATCAACGAGCTGAATAACTGTAAGGCTACTGGGACGGACGAGGTCCAGGTCAAGCTTCTCGAGCACGGAAATAAACAGCTTTAACAGTCGATCCCTCGACTGAAGGTATGGGAGTTGGGAGTACGAAGAAATGCCCACCGTTTGGTTGGATGGCGTCATATGTTCAATCTAAAAGAAGGGGCAAAAATGGTGTGTGTCAATTACAGAGGAATCACCTTGCTGAATTCGCTGTACAAAATACTGTCACGCATGCTGTTTAACATACTGAAACCGCTCGAGGAGTCATCGTCGGTGGATACCAGGTTGGCTTTCGTCGAAACTTATTAGGCTGATACGTGCTACGCTGGAAGTGTTCGAGTTGCAAACAAGACGTTAACCTCGTTTTTGATGTTAAACGGATTGAATCAGGGTGACGCACTTTCGAATTTACTGTTCAACATTGCATTCGAGGGTGCTATTAGGCGATCTGGCGTGTAGAGAAACGACACTATCATTACACGACTTTGTGAACGATATCGGCCTTACTGGAATGGATCGCAGGTTAGTGGAAGAGTAGTAGTAAAGATGCTGAGGTGGGAAACTGGAAAATGGTACGTGGAGCAGACGCATGAATCACGAGTTGTATCAAGTGTTTAAAGATACGAATATTACGGCAGACTTCAGTTGGCTGGTCAATTAGTACGTGTATCGGAGGAAAGAATTGTGAAAATAATATTCTGCTGGGAACAAGGTAGCGGTAGGCGACTTCGTGGAAGACCACGGATACGCTGGCTGAACGCAGTGGAAGAGGGGCCTGGCGACCCTAAACGCTCGGGGCTAGTGAAGAAGAGCGACGAAGATCAATGGCGTAATGCCTTGTTCAGACTACGGAGTTGTATCATGTTACAAGCAACTTGATATTACTGTATAACGAAGCCCTCTAGAATTGCTTCCTGCAGCTTCATTAGAAGTTCATCTGGAAGTTCCTCCACGAGTTCTTTCGGAAGTTCTTCTAGGTTTTTTTAAATTTCCTCTGAGAGGTCGTCTTGGATTTTTTTTCTGGAGAATCCTGTAGGAGTTCATCTGGATCTTCGTTAAGGAGTTCTTCCGGATGATTCTGTAGGAGTTCTTTCGAAAGTTCTTGTAGGAGTTCCTCCGGAAGTTCCTTCAGAAATTCTTCCTAAAGATCCCTGGATTACTCCCGAAAAATTTTCTAGAAGTTTCTCCAGGTGATCTTCCGGGAATCTTCCGGAAATTCTTCTAGGAGTTTTTGCAGCAAGTCCTTTAGAAGTTCTTCCGGACGTTCCTCCAGACTTTCTCCTAAAAGTTCCTCTCAGATTTTCTCTAAGAATTTCTCTGGAAGCTCCTCTAGGAGTTCTTCCGGAAGTTTTCTTAGGAGTTCCTATGGAAGCTTCCCAAGGAATACCTGCAAGAGTTCCTTCGGGAAATCGACTGATTATTGCAATGAAATACTCCGGAAATTCACCAAGGAGTTGCTCAGGAAATTTCTTCGCCATGCAATACTTTGAATGTTTCGCTAGGAGTTTGTCATGGGATTTGAGAACCTCTGACTACCCAAACCTATAATCATAAATTAACCCATAGGCCATCAGCCGCAAACCGATCAATGCACTCAAAAAGTGCAAGTGAAATTACATCCATATGCGACACTTATAACTCAACGCTAGCAGCTATCCATCCGTTCTTCCTTTGCCCCACTTGCGATCCGTACCCAAGCGCACTTGAAACGAAAGGTTTCAAATTGCGCAACCCGGTAGGTCCCAAAATGCACCAAATATGCGCCAGAATTAACTGACCTAGCAAAGAACATTTTTAGGTGTCACTCCTGCCGTCTCGCTCACCCATATGCAAACCATAGATTAGGAACAATTGTAAAACCCTATATAAATAAGTGAATTACTTGAATAAAAACAATCTTTGACTGGAAGCTCACTCTAGCAGTCCTTCGGTCTGAACAGAAGGTTACTTTTCGAAGCCCTTCTCAATTCAGATACCGATCTGATGAAAAGAAAGCCCTTCTCCAAATCAAAGAACCACGGCGCCCAACACAAGTTATTTCAGGAAGATCTGCTTATAGTTCCTCCAGAAGTTCTCTTAAAAGTTCATTCCGGAAGTTCTGCTCCTCTCCAGAAATTTCTTCACTTCTGGAGTTCCACTAGAAGTTTCTCCGCAAGTTCCCCTAAATGTTCCTCCCCAATCTTTTAAAGATTCATTCGAAAAATCCTCTAGAAGTTCCTCCGCAAGTCATCCCATGAGTTCCTCCAGAAATTCCACTAAGAGCTCCGTAAAATTTACCATGAGTCTCTTCGAAAGCTCCACTAGGAATTTTATTGAAAGATTTCTGCTCTAGGATTTCCTGTGGATGTTCCTCTAGCAATTCCTCCGAAAGTCCATCCTGATTTTTTTCTAGAAATTTTTCTGAGAGTCCCGGAGAAGCAGCTGAAGAAGGTATAAAATAGAATTTTGCCTATATATTATTCGATGAGCATACACAAGACCACCATTTACAATTCCAATATTTATGAATTTAGCAGGATCATGTTCTTTCAGGTCCCCGAATGTTTTGTTCCATTACAAAAACGTTTTACAAATTGAATCAAAATTGTTAAAAATTATTGAGTACAGGACCTCAAAGGAGTTCTTTGATAACTCAGTCAGACGTTAGAATTAAAACTGGACAGATTTTGTTTGTTTTTCTGCTTGAGTGTGAACCTTATTCATAGTACACTTACTTGAGATCTTTGATTACGCCTGTAGATTTGAAGGCCTATACTCAAAAAAATCCTTAGATAACCGCAAATAATCGTTGAACTTTAAAATTGATAGGGCATGTTTTGTTAAGCCTGTTTGAGTGTGAAGCTTAGACATTAATGTGAGACAGATTACTATTTACGAGTGTAGATCTGAATACATCGTGAACCAGTATTACAACTTGATATGAGCTATGAATGAGCTTGGTATGCGAATCCATAACAGTCGATCTCAATGGATGCACCATTTGTATAAATATGAGTGTTTTGTAATGCCTGTTCGAAGCAGCATGAAAGTCAACAAAAACAAAAGAAATCGGGCATCGAATTACATCAACCCCACAGGAAGAGGCCCGCTTCTCAGCTGCGCTCTATCACCGTAACTCCACCATCATCGATCACCGAGCAAACGGCAAGCCCAGCACACGGAACAACCGTTGGTTCTCTTCCGCCAATTTGCCCACGGGCAAGCGAGCATTCCCAATTTATCAATTATGATCATCAAACGCAATTGTTTTAAAATTCAAATCAGCTCTTCCAGAACATTATTTTCGTCTGGCCAGGCCATTGAACGCCACAGTCAGCTCCTCGGCAGGCATGGGTCGGTGAGTTGAGTAGTGAGTATTGTACATTAGGGCGTTTCAAATAAAATCCAATAAACCATGCCTTTCGTACAATCCATGTGATAAAAAAGTGTTTTGAGCTTTAGCTTGATACATAAAAACTTGTTCCGCAGCGAAAAATTAAATTTAGATCGAACATAATTTTGGTATTGGTTACATTCTCACCGTTGAGGCTGAAAATTTGGCAGCACTCTATTTGCATCATAAGGAATTAAAAATGACATGGGAGATTGAATTTTTAAACTTTTGTTGAAATTTGAATCACCCTACTGTACATGTGTGTTGTGTACGCACCTTGCTTTCCTGCCCGTTTATGGGTGCAATTCATGGGCAACAGCAGACACCACTCCACCGAGAACGTGATCATATCCGCCAGAAGTTGTAGGTATCTAAGTATTTCTTTGCACTGAGTTCTGTTGCGGAAAGATTGCTGAAATTATACGAGCTGGAAACATATTACAGGAACCGCAGCAAATTATTCTTCCAATCTGTTCCGGCCATTCTGATGCACCTAGGTACCTTCCTCCTCCATACAATGTTGATAACATCGGTTGTGCTTGCGCATTTTCATATGTATATTGTAGGCAATACATTCATTCTATACAAACAACTTCTAATGGCGAACGGAAGTAAGACGAATATGGAAGCGGTTGAATTGTATCTGTCTGGGTTGAATCAGTTTCGGGGTGCTGTTTCTTTCATATACATTTTAGAGGGATTTGATGGATGGTTTAAATCAAGTTATAACAAATACATCACATATCAAATTGCAGTTTTTCACGAAATACCGAACTATTATTCTACCATATTCTAGTCAATATTAGGCTGATACAAATATTAATTTTCTTTTATGTCAAACCCCCCCCCCTCCCTTTCAAAAATCCGAAAATGTTGAAGGGGATAAAAGAAAGATTCATCATTTTTTTTGACATCAGCTAGGTTTTTTAATTTTTAAAGTAGAAAACGGGTAAAATAATGATCCAGATGACGATTGAAAAATGTTTAACAACTATCGTCAAAAATAAAAATTCGAAAAAAAAAACATTTTTTTTTCATATATATTTTTTTGTTCCTTATTTATTTTTATCCCCCCCCCCCTCGTACCTTCCAAGTGGACTCGGACATAAAAGAAAATTAATATTTGTATCAGCCTTAATCAAATTGAAATAATACATTAGCCAAATTATCCCATAAAAATATTATTTTTCAGGAGCATTTAAAAATATTGAATAGTTTGTAAAACATCAAATGTCTACTATTACTCCAATAATTCTGCACGATTATTGTACTGCTTTTTTATAATCATATATTACAATAATTGTTTAAACCAATTACAATTATTGGTTGAACCAAAAACTGTGGTTTGTGGCGTTGACTCAACCATATATTTTGATGAACCATAAAAATGAACGATAAGTACAACAGGACCAACAATATGATCGTTCAAGTGATGTGAAGAGTGGAAGATGATCTGTGATCAGATCCCAGCTACTACTTTTCCGAAGACCACATTTTGATGAGACGTAAGAATAATTTGTTATTATTGATAACAAAGTCTAAACCATGCTGAGATGATCATTCACTTACTTTAAGAGCAACACAGCTTTTTTCCATAGAACATAGTAGCCTGGATTAGTTTGATCTATTCTACCCACCAGAAGCACCACTGTTACCTGCAGAGCAGTTGGTTCAGCATGCAAAATACATACCCAGTTTATGATTACGAATAGCAATTTATCCTGACGTCCAATCAATGTGTGGTCTTCGGCAAAGTTGTAGCTGAAAAAATTTCATATGAGAAGATTGTGTTCACTTTTCCATAAAACATTATGACGAAGAGATAGAGGACTGAACACAAAAGGATGGCGTTCTCCATAGTAATCTCCATATAAACTTCAAATGGCCTGTGCACAGTCAAATTTCTTCCGATTCATTTCAAACTTTGGGAGGATTTTATATACCATAATAAAAGTCGTTTAAGCATTAGGGAGCCACAATTTCAAAATTTACATCACTCTAATCTACATGTTTGTTTGAAAAACATCTCTGCCCATAACAACAACATTCGACAAAAGTAGGCATTGAGTAAATGGAACACCAAGTTTGCATCTATGGCAGTATGCGAAGAAACTAAAACTTCAAAAAAAAAATACCAGGAACTCGAAAGTGCTTACTTAATGCTGAAAATTTGTAAAGCGTATGTCGTATATTGGGTGAAAAGTCAGAAAATATTTCTGATAGAAATTTCTTTGCTACTACATTACGAGGCGCATAATCCCAATGTGACTGTTATGCGGTTATAATTACCAATGTGACAAAACAACTTGGAATTTTTTTTTTTAATTTTCTAGAACAAATCACAGATTTTAATAAGTCGATCGAAAGTTTACATCATTTGATGACTCTTCACGGTATTAACTCGAAATTGTCAAAAATGTTGAATGTAACTGATATGCAGTTATGGGCAGATCTAGTCCAAAGCCTACCTTTCATGAAACTCTGCAGGATATTATGAGAAAATCACAACTCAGGAAAATATAACTGGCGCCTTCCTTAGCTGAGTGGTTAAAGTTCGCGGTTACAAAGCAAAGTCATGCTGGAGGTGTCTGGGTTCGATTCCTGATCGGTCCAAGAGCTTTTCGTAATGTAAATTTCCTTGATTTTCTTGGGCATAGAGTATAATCGTACCTGCTACACGATATACGAATGCAAAAATGGCCACTTTGGCAAAGGAAGCACAGCCTTCCATACTGATACACCTGGAGATCACCACAGCAGACAGAACCACAAATCAACCACGTTCTGATTGATGGACGGTACTTCTCCGACATTATCGACGTCAGGACCTATCGTGGCGCTAACATCGACTCCGACCACTATCTGGTGATGGTTAAACTGGCCCCAAAACTCTCCGTCGTTAACAACGTATGGTACTGACGGCCGCCCCGGTATGACCTAGAGCGGCCTAAGCAACTGGATGTCGCAGCTGCATACGCGCAGCACCATGAGGCTGCATTACCGGAAGAGGGTGAGCTTGATGAAGCCCTTCTTGAGGACTGCTGGAGAACAGTGAAGGCAGCCATCAATAATGCAGCTGAGAACAACGTCGAGTACGTGGGACGAAGTCGACGGAACGATTGATTCGACGATTAATGTAGGCAGATTTTGGAGGAGAAGAACGCAGCGCGAGCGGTCATGCTGCAGCAAGAGACCCTGCAACGGCAACAGCAGACCCGTCTCTTTCGGGAGAAAAAACGCCGCCTGCAGGAGAAGGAGTGTAAAAAGATGGAACAGCCAGGCTTGATAGAAACTCCTCTGCGAGGCAAAGAGGAGGCGATTTTGCCGTTTTTCTGAGGAGAAAAAAATAAACTCAAAATTTTCAACACAGATCCTCAAGCGATTCGAGTGAGAGTGCAGAAAAATGCGAGGATTTTTTCAGACACTCTCTCTCTCTCTCGTTGCGATGCTCACCATCACTCACACTTCAAACGAACTCTCGAGTCTGCCGCCCGAACAGACAGTCCTCGGGGAGTTGTGAGAGCACCCTTTTTTGATGGAATTCAACTCGGTTTTTTTTTGTGCTGCATCTTCCTCGCTCATTTTTCGTTGCCTCGCTGCTTAGCATTTTTTGGCTCCCTCGCAAAGAGGCACTGGCAGCACGCTGCTCTAGAGTATGTCACCGAACTCTGATGATGTTGAGGAGAATTATCAAGCCTGGGAACAGCTGTATCGAGCTCAAGAAACACGCAAGTTCTATCAGAAGCTCAACGCATCCCGCAACGGCTTCGACCGCGAGCCGAGATGTGCAGGGATAAGGATAGGAGCATTTTGACGGACGAGCGTGAGGTGATCGAAAGGTGGAAGCAGCACTTCGACGAACATCTGAATGGCGCTGAGAGCACAGGCAATGAAGGTCGGGACAACGGAGGAAATGTCTTCGTCGCTACTGCGGAGGATGGAAACCAACCAGCCCCCACTTTGAAGGAGGTTAAGAATACCATTCACCAGCTCAAGAACAATAAAGCTGCTGGTAAGGATGAGAGGCTGGCCATTTATTTGCACCGGCTGATAGGCACAATCTGGGAAACAGAACAGCTACCGGAGGAATGGAAGGAAGGGGTGATATGCCCCATCTACAAGAAAGGGGCCCAGATAGCCGTAGAGATAAACGCGAAGCTATTCAGCAAGATCAAGCTGAGGGTCGTGGGTTCGAATCCTACCGGTCGAGGATCTTTTCGGGTTGGAAATTTTCTCGACTTCCTAGGGCATAGAGTATCTTCGTACCTGCCACACGATATACGCATGCAAAAATGGTCATTGGCACAGTAAGCTCTCAGTTAATAACTGCGGAAGTGCTCATAAGAACACTAAGCTGAGAAGCAGGCTCTGTCCCAGTGGGGACGTAATGCCAGAAAGAAGAAGACAAGAAAAGCGACAAGTTAGATTGTGAGAACTTTCGAGCGAACACCATTCTAAATGCGGCCTACAAAATATTATCCCAGATCATCTTCCGTCGTCTATAGTAAGCTATAGTAAGCGAGTTCGTGGGAAGATTTCAAGCCGGTTTCGTTGACGGCCGATCGACAACGGACCAGATCTTTACTTTACGGCAAATCCTCCAAAAATGTCGTGAATACCAGGTCCCAATGCAACACCTTTTCATCGATTTCAAGGCGGCATACGATAGTATCGACCACGTAGAGCTATGGAAAATCGTGGACGAGAACAGCTTTCCCGGGAAGCTCACGAGACTGATAAGAGCGACGATGGAAGGTGTGCAAAATTGTGTGAAGGTTTCAGGTGAACATTTCAGTTCGTTTGGATCTCGCCTCACATTAGTCCAGATTTTCAAATAGCTGGCAAAAACCCCATTTCCAAACTTAGTTTTTAGTTGAAAAACAAAGTCAAACATTCATCTTCTATATCAGATAGTTGAGAATACGTACGAGAAGTTAAAAATAAAAATGTTTTTCTACATCTTCAGACGTTAAATAGCTGTACATGTCCAAAAATCTAAATTTTTGCTTGAAATCTCAATTAATCAATTTTCACCAAAACTCGTGTGAATTTGGGTTTCAGCATATTTTTTCCTGGTCGTTAACTCATTCTCATATAGTTTCAACATCTTCGGATGCAAATTGATATTCAAGTATCGTTAACCTTATTAAATTAATAATTATTGTTGTAGGTACTTCAAATATTCAAAGAAGAGCTTCTTTATACCATACAAATCGCCTCCCGCCACTCCCCGCTTAAATATCTTGCTCAAATGCGCGTTAAAGACTAAGGAATCGACTGAAGAAGGTTCTTCTTGCCTACACTCTTAAAAATAATGAAAATCACTCCTGACGTAATTCACATTATGACTGAATGACACATGATGTAAGTGATAAAATGACGTAAAAATGGGTTATCAAAGATGTATTAAAAGAAAAATGTAGCTTTACATGCTGAAGGTCATGAAAACGATGCCGCTATGATTGACATTTGCCGAATCAGACACCATCGTATATAAAATGAGACACTAATTCACGTCATTTTGTTCGCTTCTTTTATGTGCATCCAAAAGACGTAAAATCGCATGATTTTTTCGAAGTGTGTAGGTTTGCCTAAACGATAGTTGCTTGAAAAAGTTAAGAGCCAAAAAAACGAACATATGAAAATCAGCATTTTTGTTAGAATTTTGCTCCATGACAACCAAAAAATTGTGACTATGCCCAAAATAGAGTCTTCAAACTTAAATCATGTTCCAAAACACTTGTAATGGCTAAAAATAGTGAAATATTGAGAATGCGCAATTTATGCCATGATTTTTCAAAACTTGACCATTGTGCGCCTGGGACTACGACAAGGTAGTATTGCGCTAGAAGGTGTTATACGGAGAGCCGGGCTCAACAGCCGGGGTCCGATTTTTACGAGATCCAGTCAATTTGTTTGCTTGGCGGATGACATGGACATTGTCGGCCGAATAATTGAAAAGCTGGCAGACCTGTACACCCGCCTCAAACGCGAGGCAGCAAAGGTTGGACTGGTGGTGAATGCGGCCAAGACAAAGTACATGTTAGCTGATGGGGCCGAGCGCGACAGGGGTCGCCTAGGTAGCAGTGTTACGATAGACGGGGATACGTTCGAGTTGGTCGACGAGTTCATCTACCTTGGATCCTTGCTGACGGCTGACAATAACGTTAGCGGTGAAATACGGAGGCGCATCATCAGTGGAAGTCGGGTCTACTATGTCCTCCGCAAGAAGCTGCTGTCAAAAAACTATTCACACCCGCACCAAATGTATCATGTACAAAACGCTCATAAGGCCGGTAGTCCTCTACGGTCATGAAACGTGGACGATGCTCGAGGAGAACATGCAAGCTCTTGGAGTCTTCGAACGTCGGGTGCTAAGGACGATCTTTGGCGGTGTGCAGGAAAACGGGGTGTGGCGGCGAGGGATGAACCACGAGCTTGCCCAACTCTACGGCGAATCCAGTATCCAGAAGGTGGCCAAAGCTCGAAGGAAACGATGGGCAGGGCATGTTGCAAGAATGCTGAACAGCAACCCTGCAAAGATGGTGTTCGCGTCCGATCCGGTTGGTACGAGAAGGCGTGGAGCGCAGCGAGCTAGGTGGGTGGATCAAGTGCGTATCGATTTGGCGAGCGTGGGGCAGAACCGAGGATGGAGAGATGCAGCCACGAACCGAGTATTGTGGCGTGAAATTGTTGATTCAGTGTTATCTGTTTAGATGTTAACTGAATAAATGAAATGAATCATTGGATTCTGGCCTACTTTGTATGAAAATCCGAAAATTGGCACAGCATTCTTGAAGGTCGAAAATTAGTGCATTTCCCCTGTAACAAACAAAGAAATTTGTTTACCTAATTTTTTAGTTCACTATACCCACAATTAAGTAAATCGATTATTCTGTCAACCAAAAATCTCTCGGTGTTAATTTACTTCCCCACGAATATATTGCGTGGCGCAAACCATATCGCGCCGCAGATCTTGAAAAACACTTGCTACTTCAAATTCTGCGCGATCATTCCCTTGACACTCAGCAATAAAAGGAACAGAAGACTACAACGATTTGAAATAACTGCGACGATCTACAAGCATTTTCAGTGGTTTTCAATATCGTCGTTATATGAGAATTAATCGCGCAATAGGCCTTTTCATGTGACAGATCCGTCTATGCATTTGTTTACATCGGTGGAAGACCGGTGCTAACACGGGCCTGTCATTTTCATAGAAGAAATGTCAAAGTGCTTCCCGATCAGCTGATTTGAGACGTCATGTGAATAGGCCTATGCACAGAATTGTCAAAATTTAAAAGGAGATGCAGCTAAGCGATGGGCGATTTAAAATCGATGTTCCGGAAATCGATTCCTCTGTACCGATTAATCGATTTTTTGAATCGATGTTAGGAGCTCTCAAAATCTAGTGAATTGATTTTATTCATACGATTTTTGTTTCGATCCAAAATTATGAAATTTATAACCATTTTTTTAATGAGTTGATTAACCATAAACCCAGCCTTGAAGTGTTTAAAATATGATTTCAAATTTCAAACGTTATTCAACTGAAGAAATTTACAAATCGTATGCAATTGTAATTAGTCTTGTTTTCAAAATTTGTTTTAGTAAATTTTCATATGAGCTTAAAAATCGAAGCGATTCAAATGATTCGATTAAATCGGTGAATCAATTCGACATATCGAATTTGAATAGATTTGGGGCCTTCCTTAGCCGAGTGGTTAGATTCCCGGGCGGTCCCGGATCTTTTCGTAATGGAAATTTCCTTGACTTCCGTGGGCATACAGTATTATCGTACCTGCCACACGATATACGAATGCGAAAATGGCAAGTTTGACAAAGAAAGCTCTCAGTTAGTAACTGTGGAAATGCTCATTGAATACTAAGCTGAGAAGCAGGATCTGTCCAAGTAAGGACGTTATGCCAAGAAGAAGACGAAGAAAAACATCGATGTTCTGGTCAAATTTGCCCAACGCTGATGCAGCTACCAAATTGGGATAGTTTGGCCCAAATTTCTAAATTATATTTAGCTAAAACGACTGGAAAATCTTCAAAAATAAGTAGTAAAAACAAACGAGTAAAAACGAGATAATTTGGAAAACAAACATGTTTTTCGTGAACCTCTGAACCTTGTGAAACGCTGGGAGTAGAATACGTTTCTTAACTTAATTACACTTCTAAACGAACCGAGTTCACCAAGATCAACATACAACCCTGTCTGCATACACTTGTGAAGCGAGCGTGACAAATATCATTAGCCACAATGTTCTGCTGCAAAACTATCATTAGAAGATTATCTTTTCACAGAATGATATGACAGAATGCAGTTTCCCCATGCATACAAGAGAGGACTGCTATTGTATACTCACAATAACCTGGACGAGACAAGAAGCGATCGCAGACGTTAAATAAAACATATTCGCAATTATGTTGGGCCCTACATACAAGGTAGCCAATCCACATAAGAAAACGATGACATTGCTTGCCATTTCGCTGCAGAATGCAGTCGAGTGTGATAAGATAAAAACCAACCTTCGCCGGTTGCTCTAGTCGAGACAGCAGCGAGGAGGATAATTAATGTTTAGCAACAGTTGGGGCAAACAGCGGAGGCTCACTGAGGCGTGCATCTGTTCTGGATCTTTTTTTATTATTGCTAAATGAACTTTCCTAGAATGCAACTCATCTGGGAACTTTGCTGTTTGAAGGCCGTCGCGAATCGCGTCCAAATCAGACCGGAGGTTCACTTGGAAAAATGCAATTATCGTATAAAGAAGGTATGACATGAATCTGCCTTATTTCCTTCCTTCCAGATAAGGCCCCGATTGCCGGCTTTCGACGACGACGACGATGGCTTTTAAAATTGGTTGGATGCTTGCTGGTTTCTTGGTAGCGATAGTGATCCAATTGAGATCATGTATGGGAGGACGATACGAACTGAAGACGCAGCAAGATCAGACAAAAGATGATTGCACTGTGAGATTGCTGACGATCCCGTGTCATGGGAATCGAACCACACGTCGTTAACCATCAGGGGAAAGATGTTTGCTGCATCGGGTATTGAAAGATGATTCTTTTGATCCTTCAATTTAATTAGATATAATTACGGAGAGTATCGTTTGTGCACACAAGGACGCAATAGGTATGTTTTGATGTCACATGTCAGCTTCTTTTTGAGATAATGGTATGAACTCGTTTTCATTATTTGAAGATAGCCGTAGCGGTAAACGCGCAGCTATTCAGCATGACCATGCTGAGGGGTCGTGGGTTCGAATTCCGCTGGTCGAGGATCTTTTCGTAAAGGAAATTTTCTCGATTCCCAGGGCATAGAGTATCTTCGTACCTGCTACACGATATACGCATGCAAAAATGGTCAATCGGCAAAGAAAGCTCTCAGTTAATAACTGTGGAAGTGCTCATAGGAATACTTACCTTAGAAGCAGGCTTTGTCCCAGTTGGGACGTAACGCCAGAAAGAAGAAGAAGTATATGAATGCGGATACCCGAATTTAACAATCGGAAAACAAATTTCACACAATCCAGTCAATTTGTTTGCCTCGCTTTTAACATGAACATAATCGGTAGAACATTTGAAATGGTGGCATGAAGGGCGAAGCAACAAAAGGCTGGTAGTGAATACATCGAAATCAAAATACATGCTGATGGGCGGCACCATGCGCGGCAAGGCTCGTCTAGGAACTAGCGTAAAGATAGACGGGGATACCTTGGAGGTGGTGGATGAGTTCGTTAACCTCGATGCCGTGAAATACTAAGGTACATCAACTTTACAAGTCGTGTCTAGCATGGGATCCAGAAGGAGCTACAATTATCTTGCACCAATATAATTTCTAATACGCTCATAAGACCGGTAGTCATCTAGGACATGAACTATACACGAGGAGGACCCGCAACTACTTGGAATCTCTTGGAGTGTTCAGAGCGATCTTTGATGGGCCATCCGTAAGAGGTTATGGGGGGAGGGGGGGTATGAGATTTCTTACGTGCCATACAAATTATTTTTAATTTTCAAACAAAAAATCTTACCATGGGGGGAGGGGGGGGGGGGGGGTGGTTGAAAACTGCTAAAATTGTCTTACGTAATTAATGGATCGCCCCTGACCAGGAGAACGGTGTATGGCGGAGAAGGATAAACCACAAGCTCGCGGCGAACCTAGTAATCTGAAGGTGGCAAAAGATGGAAGGATACGTTAGACGCGGCTTGTTGTGAGAATGCTGGACAACAAACCTGGGAAGATGGTGCCCGCCTAAAACCCGGCTGCGTGGAGCGCAGCGGGCGCGATGAACTAACCAGGTGCTGCCAGATTTGGTGAGTATAAGACTCAGCTGAGGATGGAGGGAGGCAGCTACGAATCGAGTTGTATGACGTGGAATTTCGATAAATAAATAAGTTTTTACTACAATCATAAGATAAATCAAATTGTTAGGAAGACACGGAAGACACAAATTTATTTATTATTATTAATTATTGACCTCAACTAAGTATGCGTGTAAACTAATGAGTAATAAACAAGCCATAGGATTTTTTCTGGACACATTTTTGAAATGGCATAAAGAACTCCTGCATAGGGAATTCATTAAAGTCTAGTGACTGAAAACTCCAGATAGGATTTCCAATAAATTTTCTGGTGAAATTTTAAATAATGTTCCCAAAAAACTTTTTAATTTCTGGCTGAGATTCAAAAGTAGAAGATAGAACGAATTCTTAGCAATTTCATACGAAATTGATAAGGCACACGGTAACGGTCGCATTTTTTGCAATAAATTATTATTTGCACAGCCAAGTCAATTAACATACCAAAATGTAGAGGAAAGCTTCCATTGTGCTTGAGCTTGAGCTTGATTGGCCGCCCGTGGATGCACTCCAGTATCGCCCGATCAGCTGCACTTACACAAGGAACCAACCGAATGAGTGCTTGGGACTAACAGGCATCCTCAGTGTATAAGTGCTGGTGATCTTCTATTTTTAGGCAACAATGGCACCTGCCACGTCAGAATGCAGACCAATGAGGGGAAGGGGGAGGAATTGATGATGCATTGAACTGGCTCCCACGTAGACCGTATATTCCACTGAATCCACGCCAGTTCATGCGGGAGTGTATGGATGGGGGAAAGGCATGGCAGAGAGGTTTACTTTTGTGGTTAGCAGACTGCCTATGTATTAGGCGTGCGCGTGGAAGTGGAAAGCGTTAGGGAAACGGTTTCTTGTCCGTCTCTGGTTCTAGCGTTTGCTATGAACGAATAGTTTGAGTGTGATATATTTAGAATGGAAGATAGAAGCAAGTGAGAGATATACAACTACAAAGTACGAGGAAAGGGACGGGCCTGGGATTGAACACATGACCTTCTGCATATGAAGCAGAAGCGGTAGCCATCAGACCACCAACCCCGTCTTGTAGAGGAAAGCTTCCATTGTGATATAAAAATGCTCACACGTTCATATGTAGTTGAAAATACGTCGAAAGTAGTTCAATTATAAAACACTGTTTTTTACTGTTTTGGACCGTCAAAGTATATATTTTGGAACCACGGCGTTTTCATTTGATTGGAAACTAAGTCCAAAAAACTATTGGTTTAATATACTTGCGCATAATCTAAGTAAACTAAAATGTTTAGAGGTAAGGATAATCACGTATGGAAGGGACAAGAATCGATAATGAGTAGGGCCCCCTATATAGCGTTGGGCAAATTTGTCTAGAACATCAATGTTACTGAATCGATTCACATTTGAACTGCAGAATCGATTCTTAGATTTAATCGAATCCTTTAAATCGATGTTTTTGAATCGATTCGAATCGAATTCAAATTACAATTTATGAAGGTTTTAAAATTTTTAATTTTTTTTCGGAGCGTATTTTATTTTCCGTGTAACTAACGGAAAAACAGGCGCGGTAAATGGCTGGGCATGGCGTACCATTGGTACCTCGCGTACCTGCAGGAATAAAATAGACCCCTTTGTGCGGTCCTTAGCCTCTTGCCCAGCAACTCCTATCCCTACCTCCTCGTGGTACTGGCCGGGGTACGAGTAACCTTGGGGAAGATCGGGTAACCAACCCCCGGTGGGAACTTTGGTCGTATGCTGACAGGGAAGGGGGGGTTTGCTTTTGCAAACCTGGAGCGTCTGTACTCCACGTTAGGAGCGGCTCACAACAGCGTCTGTTCCCCATGTCAGGGGCGGCTGATCATCGTCCGAGTGCCAGAGAAGGACTCTAAGCTAAACTGCGCACTATGGCCCTCCGAACATTTAGGGGGAATGGTCCTCCGGAAATCTAGGGGGTTGGTGTCAGGCCCTGCGAGCCAGCCGTAAAAACACATCAGCACAGGAACGTCAACGAGAGAATACGGACCGGAACAATCGGCAAAGACCACAGCGACGAAAATGGACTAGCGATTGGAAACTCGGTACGTGGAACTGCAAATCTCTCAACTTCATTGGAAGTACTCGCATACTCTCCGATGTACTGAAGACCCGCGGTTTCGACATCGTAGCGCTGCAGGAGGTGTGCTGGACAGGAGCATTGGTGCGAACGTTTAGAGGTAATCATACCATCTACCAGAGCTGCGGCAACACACGCGAGCTGGGAACAGCTTTTATAGTGATGGGTGATATGCAAAGGCGCGTGATCGGGTGGTGGCCGATCAATGAACGAATGTGCAAGTTAAGAATCAAAGGCCGATTCTTTAACTTCAGCATAATTAACGTGCATAGCCCACACTCCGGAAGCACTGATGATGACAAGGACGCATTTTACGCGCAGCTCGAACGCGAGTACGACCGCTGCCCAAGCCACGACGTCAAGATCATCATAGGAGATTTGAACGCTCAGGTTGGCCAGGAGGAGGAGTTCAGACCGACGATTGGAAAGTTCAGCGCCCACCGGCTGACGAACGAGAACGGCCTACGACTGATAGATTTTGCCGCCTCCAAGAACATGGCCATTCGTAGCACCTATTTCCAGCACAGCCTCCCGTATCGGTACACCTGGAGATCACCTCAGCAGACAGAATCGCAAATCGACCACGTTTTGATCGATGGACGGCACTTCTCCGACATAACCGACGTCAGAACCTATCGTGGCGCCAACATTGACTCCGACCACTACCTGGTGATGGTGAAACTGCGCCCAAAACTATCCGTCATCAACAATGTACGGTACCGACGCCCGCCCCGGTACAATCTCGAGCGGCTGAAACAACCGGATGTCGCCAATGCGTACGCGCAGCATCTTGAGGCAGCGTTGCCGGATGAGGGCGAGCTCGATAGGGCCCCTCTTGAGGACTGCTGGAGGACAGTCAAAGCAGCCATTAACGACGCTGCCGAAAGCGTTGTCGGATATGTGGAACGGAGCTCAAGAAACGATTGGTTCGACGAGGAGTGCCAAGAGGTTTTAGAGGAGAAGAATGCAGCGCGGGCTGCAATGCTGCAGCATGGTACGCGGCAAAACGTGGAACGATACAGACTGAAGCGGAAACAGCAAACCCGCCTATTCCAGGACAAAAAGCGCCGCCTGGAAGAGGTGGAATGCCAAGAGATGGAGTTGCTGTACCGTTCTCGAGAAACGCGGAAGTTCTATCAGAAGCTCAACACATCCCGCAAAGGCTTCGTGCCGCGAGCTGAGATGTGCCGGGATAAGGATGGGAGCATCTTGACGAACGGACGCGAGGTGATCGAAAGGTGGAAGCAGCACTACGATGAACACCTGAATGGCGCAGAGAACACAGGCACAGAAGGTCAGGACAGCGAAGGCGATGGCTACGTCAGCACAGCGGACAGCGGAAATCAACCAGCTCCCACGATGGGGGAAGTTAAGGATGCCATTCAACAGCTCAAGAACAACAAAGCCGCTGGCAAGGATGGTATCGGAGCCGAACTCATCAAGATGGGCCCGGACAGGTTGGCCGCTTGTCTGCATCGGCTGATAGTCAGAATCTGGGAAACGGAACAGCTACCGGAGGAGTGGAAGCAAGGCGTTATATGCCCTATCTACAAAAAGGGCGACAAACTGGAGTGTGAAAATTATCGTGCAATCACCATCCTAAACGCCGCCTATAAAGTGCTATCCCAGATTCTCTTCCGTCGTCTATCACCTATAGCAAACGAGTTCGTGGGAAGTTATCAAGCAGGTTTCATCGACGGCCGCTCGACAACGGACCAGATCTTTTCCGTGCGGCAAATCCTCCAGAAATGCCGTGAGTACCAGGTCCCTACGCACCATTTGTTCATCGATTTCAAGGCGGCATACGATAGTATCGACCGCATAGAGCTATGGAAAATCATGGACGAGAACAGCTTTCCCGGGAAGCTCACCAGATTGATCAGAGCAACGATGGACGGTGTGCAAAACTGCGTGAAGATCTCGGGCGAACACTCCAGTTCGTTCGAGTCTCGGCGGGGACTACGACAGGGCGACGGACTTTCGTGCCTGTTGTTCAATATTGCGCTTGAAGGTGTCATGCGGAGAGCCGGACTTAACAGTCGAGGCACGATTTTCACGAGATCCGGACAATTTGTTTGCTTCGCGGACGACATGGATATTATTGGGAGAAAATTTGAAACGGTGGCAGATTTGTTCACCCGCCTGAAACGCGAAGCAACAAAAGTCGGGCTAATGGTGAATGCGTCGAAAACAAAGTACATGCTGGTTGGCGGAACTGAGCGCGACAGGACCCGCCTAGGAAGCAGTGTTACGATAGACGGGGATACCTTCGAGGTGGTGGACGAGTTCGTCTACCTCGGATCCTTGTTGACGGCTGACAACAATGTTAGTCGGGAAATACGAAGGCGCATCATCAGCGGAAGTCGTGCCTACTATGGGCTCCAGAAGAAACTGCGGTCAAGAAAGATTCACCCCCGCACCAAATGCACGATGTACAAAACGCTCATAAGACCGGTAGTCCTCTATGGGCATGAGGCGTGGACTATGCTCGAGGAGGACTTGCAAGCTCTTGGGGTTTTCGAACGCCGAGTGCTAAGGACGATCTTCGGCGGCGTGCAGGAGAACGGCGTGTGGCGGCGAAGGATGAACCACGAGCTCGCTCAACTCTACGGCGAACCCAGTATCGTGAAGGTAGCTAAAGCTGGAAGGATACGCTGGGCAGGGCATGTTGCAAGAATGCCGGACAACAACCCTGTAAAGATGGTGTTCGCCACGAATCCGGTCGGAACAAGAAGGCGTGGGGCGCAGCGAGCTAGGTGGATTGACCAGGTACACCAGGACCTGGAGAGCGTGGGTCACAGTCGAGGATGGAGAGAAGCGGCCATGAACCGAGGGAATTGGCGAAATATTGTTGGCGAGGCTTTATCAAGATAATTGATGTAAAGCCAAATAAACCGTAACGGAAAAACAGGTTTGAAATGATTTTAATACCACCAGGCTCTTCGTTTGTGATAGGTTAATCGTAGAAAAATATGAAAGGTACGATTTTTTATATTACACGTTAAATGAAGCCCAGGCATTTGTAGGTTATATAAGAATGCAATTTTTCAAACAATTTCTAAAAATACAAAAAAGTTTCAAAAGTCATAAAAAACTTCTCTTATATGCGTGTTATGAGTCAAGGTATATGCCAAAAATAAAATCATTTTGATTTCGGAGCTACGAAAAAATACACAATATTCCAAAGTGTACCCCGTCTAAAGGCGGGGTTGGGTATTAGAGGGTTAATCGGAATGAAAACATCGATTTTCGGAACATCGATTCAAAAACGCCCAACGCTACCTTTATATCATCCAGTGTATTGATAAAGGTTTCGTTTATTTCAAAGCCAGGAACAAGATTGGCAACATTTTAGTATGAGCCCTATCCTAAACTAAGCCGAAATGAATATTTGACCACAATAGTTTATATATTCTTGGAAAGTGCCAAAGCTTATTACGATAACAAGTACCGTTTTGGTTCATATTACGGGCAGCTTCAAATTCCGGACACTCTCCTTTGTATGGAAAACATTTCAAACGAAATGTTTCAATTTTTGCCGTTCAAAAGCTCTTACTTTCAAAGCTTTGATAAGCATTTTCTCGGTCAAAGTTTTGATAAGCATTTTCTGTATATATTCATGCAAATTCATATTTCCCAACTGTCTGTTGCGCCTCTTAAGTGATAAGACGACTTCGATTGATGATTTGACTTTTCTATTCATGATTTTCATGAGCTGTCCGGAGTTCGAATCAGAGTGTCCGGAATATGAATCAAAAGTAAGGAATTGTCCAGAATAAGAATCATGAAAAGTCCACACGTTTCTATTTCTATACATTTATTCTTGTTAAGGAATCAACATTTTCGCTCACCATTTGAAAGTTAAGTGTTTCAAAGACTCAACAGTACGGAGAAATCATGAAGAATAATTTATTTTATGTGTTTTTAGTGAGTTACACTTTACTGATACGGTACAAAGGTCTGTAGAGTATCTCTTCTACGCAAAAAAGTCCTTTTTTCGCATTGCAATGAATCTTGATGTAAATTCTTAAGGCTCCTACGCGACTACTCCATGGGCTCATAGCGTTTCATCTTCAGGAATTCTTCTAGAGATCATTTAGAGCTTTCTTCATTAATACGTACAACGACTTCTCCAGGGATCCGACCAGAAATTGTTGTACCCTCTAGCAAATCTCTCAGAAATTCGTCTTGAAATGACTGAAATGATGAGATATGTTAAAAGGAATTCCTTCAAAGTTTGATCCAGAAAATCCTTCAGCAGTCCAATAGCAGTACAGAAAATCAACTAAGAATTTCTCTAACACATCTCGTGAACATTTTTCAGAAATACTTCCAGTTGTTTTAATAACCAATCAAAGAATTGCAATTGGTTTTAATAACCAATCAAAGAACCAAGCAAAATCTTGTAGGTATTATTCATGCAAATCTTTCAGGAATTCTCCCAGAAATTTTACAATTGATTACACCAGGTTTTCCTCATAAATTTCTTAATAAGTTAAAAAGTTTTTTCAAAGATTTCTTGTATTACTTTCGAAATAAACTCTACTTGCATTCTTCAATTTAAAGCGAAGTATGTACTTCAACAGAAAAGTAATCGCCTATCTCGATACGTGAGAAATTTCTTGCAAGAAATGCTCAAGAAATGCTTTTTTCTTTGATCGCAGTACGCAGCTGAAGAGAAATGTCAATTCAAATGGAGCTCACTGTAGAAAATTTCTTGACCATTTCTTGCGCAGGAATTTTTACTTTTCTTGAGCTGAACAGCATACCTAGCTTAAAAAAATAGTTTTGAAAGCCACAAAATGCTACAGCTTTGCTTTCCTGTTTTCACTACGAAATTTTGGTTTGGTTAATTTTTACATTAATTACTTTATTAGTTTCTATGAAGACATTCTCAAAAGTCCAGAAGAGATCCGTAGATCTTTGGAAGGCTTCTCTCTTGTAGGATTTTTTTATGTTTTTCATCAGTGATGTCTTCAGGATTATCTTCTCTAATTCTCTTCTAATTTCTAAAAAAAATCCTTAGCATCTTCCTGAACAAATTCCGAGAGATCTTGTAACAAATCTATGAGGACTTCTTTAGCAAATTTTCTGAGTGTATCATTGAAAAATAAACTGAGGGTACCATATGAAAAAGTTCTGATTAAATTCTTTAAGGTACCTCGAATGAAAATCCTGGAGGAATCCCTTGGGAAGTCTGTGGATCTTTGAGGAAACTTCAAACAAACACCTGAATTACATTCTGATAAAATTTGTGAAGAAAACCATTAAATTCCACAGAAACTTTTAGAAAGACGCTTTTAAAGTTTTGAAAAGATTATTTGAGGAATCCTTATTGAAACGTGATTCCTGTTCAGTCTCTTTTTGATCTCATTTTTTCAGACGTTGTAACCTTTTGAGAAGCGATTAATTGGATAACCATGCTTTTTGTATTTGACTGATTCTAAAAATGGACATTTTCAGATCCCCGAGATGCATCAAATCTACTATAAAGTGGTTAGTTTGTATCTAAACATATTTGCCAAGTTTGTGGAAACGCTTTTTTGTAAACTATAATGTTTGATCTCTATTTTCCGAGAATTGAGACGGTTTATGGATAAATCTATAGATGGTTTTTCCGGGGATTTAGTCCGAGTGGCTCCATCCGGTACATTCTAGAAGGGTCCAAAACCCTTCATTTTCTTCTTCTTGGCATTAACGTCCCCACTGGGACAGTGCCGGCTACTCAGCTTAGTGTTCTTATGAGCACTTCCACAGTTATTAACTGAGAGCTTTCTCTGCCAAAGTTGCCATTTTTGCATTCGTACATCGTGTGGCAGGTACGATGATACTCTATGCCCAGGGAAGTCAAGAAAATTTCCATTACGAATAGATCCTGGACCGACCGGGAATCGAACCCAGACACCTTCAGCATGGCTTTGCTTTGTAGCCGCGAACTCTAACCACTCGGCTCATTTATAATGTTGAATACAACACACTTAAATTATTTTACCGACCTCAGTAAAACTTTTCGCCGAGAACCCAACAGCTGAGAACTCGGTATTTTTTAACGCCGAATCTCGGTACTTATTTTACCGAGATTTCAGCAATCTGATTTTTTTGCCGAGATCTCGGTGAACGTTACCGTTATTCGGTAAATGTTTACCGAGATCTCGGTAAATTTTTTACCGAGAATCGTCAAATTATTACCGAGATATCAGCTGTTGGGTTCTCGGCGAAACCGTTTAAGTGTGAAGATCTTATTGATTTATGCAAATTAAAATGATTGGATTTAATTGTTGCTGATATTTCTCAAGAATTTCACCAACTGCTGCTTCTGGCAAAGTAACCAGCGATCCAACTATGGATAAAATTTCAAACTGTATTTCTGATGAATTGAAAATCTTTGCGACTCGTGGTACCAGTGGAAAAAAATCAGCAATATCCATAGAAATGCAAACATGAACTTTCTATGAGTCGCTTTCAGAACTTCTTTATAAATTTTCCTCAATGACAACGTCAAAACCATGCTTAACCTTTACAGTACTGGGTACCGACATCGATGTTTTAAAATTCTGTAACTTCGCAATCGTTCGATTGATTTTGATGAAATTTTCTGGAAAATCACAAATGAGTGATACAACACATTTGATTTGATATATTTTTGATTCATGCATTGCAAATTTTGAATTCGATGATGGTTTTGAGCGTATGTCCAAATTTGTTGGGGGTATCTAGGGAATTTAGTAATGGAAATGATGTGGAGTAAGCAATAATTTTACAAAATTTAGTGTAAATTGTAAAAATCGTGAATTTTGAGTATTTGGAAGGTTTCAGTATGAGTTTTTGGGTGTGTTCCTTTAAGGTTCCAACCGAAACCGATATCCGGTGACCATATTCCCGGAACGACTTCAAAAGTCTCCAAATTGAAACAGGTGTGACAGTCTGTGAAGTAAATGTTACATTGATTTACAAAAGCATTCAAACGCAAAGGAGAATATGTTAATGCAAAATAAGCTCAAGATTCCCATTTAATAGACACTATTCGATTACTGGTATCAATTCAGCATCGTACATCATAAAAATAGAAATTACGTAACGTTCTAGGGGGAGGGGGGAGTAGGCTCAAGCGTTACGTTAAATTTCATACAAAAAGCGTTACGAAGGGGGGAGGGGGTCAAAAATTTCCAATTTTAGCGTTACGTAATACATGGATACCGCCATATAGGGGGAGATCCCCCAGTACCGGACAACTTCGAAAAATTTAGAAATCATAGTCCAATCAAGATGGTGTATTGGAAGAAAAAAAGCTAGAGAGTAATTTGCTCAGAATAACACATCCTTGAAATATACATGTTTTTTTTTTAAGTAGAGGTGTTTGAAAATCGTGAAAAAGTTGACGCATCGCCTTAAATTTGAGCCTGATAAGTAATTATTTTGAATATGACAAAATATTTTAAATCAGGCAAGCATGATCGAATATAATCTTAATTTGAACATAAGAATGAATGTTGTGCCATATTTAAACTAAATGTAGACAAACTACAATTTCGGACAAGAACCTCCTGTCCCCCAGTTTCAAACAGCTTCCTCTTTCTGGCATTACGTCCCAACTGGGACAGAGCCTGCATTCAGCTTAGTGTTCTTATGAGCACTTCCACAGTTATTAACTGAGAGTTTACTGTGCCAATGACCATTTTTGCATGCGTATATCGTGTGGCAGGAACGAACATACTCTACGCCCTGGGAAGTCGAGAAAATTTCCAACCCGAAAAGATCCTCGACCGGTGGGATTCGAACCCACGACCCTCAGCTTGGTCTTGCTGAATAGCTGCGCGTTTACCGCTACGGCTATATGGGCCCCTAGTTTCAGACAGCTTGATTTGTTATATTATATCTTTGTAATTTTTGCACCAGTGTTATTTTGAGTTATTTTTTTAGTTTTCATGGGTTCCGTCGAAACATGCAATAAAAATAAGAAAAATGAACTTTCAGAACAACATCGAAAAATGTGTTGTTTTTCTTCACATATGAAAAAGGTTTTTGATTGACATCTTGCAAATTAAGTAAAACTTAAATTGTTCTTGTTAATTTGTTTGCAGCATTAAATTGGCTATGAAAAGCTATTTCTGGAGTAAAAACATTCGATAATGTATAAATTTACAAAATTCGAGCCATTTCCAGATTGTGTCCGGTATTGGGAGCCCCTTTTTAAGGTTGGTCCATTTGGTACTAAAATACATCATCAAAATGTTATGTTAAAATTTATATTTTCAAATTTATTTTTGTACGCTACAAAAATGATAATATTTATCATAAATGGGTAACATGACCACATTAAACTAATAGTTTTTGAGTTAAGAATGTAGTGGGTTAAGTATCCGGTAATGGGGGATCTCCCCCTATTCTTTATTATTGGGAAATGTATCGAAACACACTACCTCTATTATTGGAGTTATTCCACTAAGGAAACGTTTACTATAGATACTTTATTTGGCTAGTTTTACACTATAATAATATAATACAATCAGAAATTTTGTAAAGAATTACAAAGATGCTTCAATGATCACTTTGACATGGAGTGTTTTGTCGACCAAATAGTCTGAAACTTCGCAAATATAAGCGCTTCAATGTTTAACGTTCCAACTAGAACAGACCCAGTATCTCAGCTCAGTGTTCTTATGAGCACTTTCATAGTACCGTAATTCGGGGTAACATTGATCATTTTTGGGATATTTATTTAAAATTTCATTTGAAAGTGCATATTTTACAAGTTTTATATTTTTAAAATAAGTACTGACACTCATTGATCGTGTCTATATACTGTATTTTTTTTTCTGAAAGATTAAAGCACGTCAAAAAAAATAATAGGTGATATTTTTATTTAGCTGATATGGAGTAACATTGATCACCCATGACAACAACGTCGGTAATATTGAAAATATCATTACTTAATAAAATCATGATCCCTGAAACCGAACTTACTAAAATCATGATCCCTGAAGCCGAACATGAAGGCCAAACTCTTACAAGACATTTACTTTTTGAGTTATTTCAAAGTTGAAAGCACCTTGAATTGTGGAATACGCCGAACGGTAGGCAAATGGTAGGTAATTTGTGATTGATGCTTTACTGAATATATTTATAAAAGTTTTGACAGCGGAATCGTTTTTGGAGATGTCATTTTTAGTAACAACCCCATTGCTTTTGCTCATATCGTTTTCAGAAATCATGTGAGAAATTATTCTTTGATCGTGTCATCTATAATCATGAAAATCAATGTTTACAAAAGTTGAAAAATTTACTCATTAGCACAACTTAATTTTCGCAAAAACCTTAATGTTTATTAGCTCATGAATAGAAGGGGAGAATCACCATTCATGCATTGAAAATATTACATAGATAATTGTTGATTCAAACTTATTACGAGGAGAATCATTGCGATCAATGTTACACTGGATTACGGTAACTACGCTTTCATGAAATCATTAAAAAAAACAACTGATAGAGTCTATCTGAACAAATGTCATATAAACACAAGCTCCAATGAAATTTTGAGTTCAAAATATCATCCAATGAAGTTATTCAAAGGTTATCATTTAAATAATGTTTAAGAGTGCTGTCCTCGTTTGTTCACCACACCCCCCGTCGATGGAGGTAAAACTTCATTCAAATTAAAACTTCGCTTTATCGCAAAAAAAAAACCTTAGTGACGCTTTCGAAACAAGTTCGGAGTGAAGACAAAAAAACATGAAGTTGCAACAGCCTGTTCTGGTCGTGAACAAAAACCACTATCCCTAAATGGACAGTCAGTCAGCGACAAGCTCCAAGCTATGACTTCAACGCCGTTTACCAACTCTTGCAACTGTAGTCATACATACGTTGGTATAAGCACGACGATCAACCGACAAGGTGCCGGTATTGAACAAATATTGACTTGATCGATCGCCAACGGCCTCATTCATTTCTTTGTTGAGTGCAAATACATTAACGGGTTCTGTTACTTTTAGGTGTTCGGGTGATATTACGAAAAACAATTCCTGACCGGATGAGAACTGTGAACTAATATGACAAGCCGTTTATGGATGCGTGGGAGATCCAGCACTCGTTTTGTACTGCGACCTTCAAATCCTCTTACCTTTTGCACTGCAGACGGAGGCGCTACAAAGTCCGACCAATAAGGCCAGGCTAATGTGAACGAGCTTCATCTCTCTCGTCGAATGCGGTTCTCCTTCAGTAGCAGTCGTAGGTTTCTTCTTCACACTTTGCTTCTACCTTTCTGATGAGGTGAGCTCTCCAGTTATAGCTACTTTTCGCCAGATGCTGCTCTCCAATGCTCGTTTTTCGCTGGATAAGATAAATAACGAAAACTGTAAACAACTACCAATTGATGTAATTTCCTCACGTTTTAGGTTATGTAACTGACTATTTTGAAAGCTCTTTTCGTGAACCAATTCGAGTACTACTTTTCAACGTTTCACTAAAACCATTTCTGGACTCTATCCCGTTCGAATTCCAATTTCGCGCCACTAATTTCCCATCACTTTTTTACATAGCTTCATACATGTATGCTCCCTCAGTGGCACTGTAATCATAAATCAAGGAAATGATTAAACCACACGCAATCACTGATATAATGCTTTCAGCGTGACAGCGACCTAGACAGCGTGACTCGAGAATTTTTCACATTTAGGCCTCCGATAGTGGCGCAAATTTGCACCTTAACAAACACACACATCCAATGATTTATGGTCCCCCACAAATGATTTACGCTCGACAATCAAAGCAGAAAATAGTACAGGAACAACAATCACACCGAACTAGCTAAACACGCGAAAATAGTGCAAAAAAGAAGTCAATGAGGGAAAAATAGTTTTCGAATTACACTTTCTAATTATATGTGCAACTGGGAAAAAGAGCAAACTCAAACAAAAAAACAGAACAGATAATAAGAGAACCCACAAGCAGATATTGTACGCCTACAGTGGGCGCTAACGTCGACTTCTCAGGAGAGCCAGGTCGAGGTTGTTACGAGGCTGCACGAGTGTGTAGGAGAGAGAGGAAGAGCGCGTAACTATTGCGCGACGCGATTGAAAACTCGACGATCGATTCTCAGCGCTGAAAGCCGCGAAGGCCGGGCACTTAAGTTTAAGACGAATATGAAAGAGCCTACGAAATCGATCCCGGGGTGCACCTTTCTGCGGCTACGGCTCAGCAAAGACTGTTGATCGGTGAGCTCTTGAGTCAGCCTGAGACCTGTCGGCAGCTTGTAAATCTGTACGGTGTGCGCGAGTGCCCCGCCAATCGAAAACCGAAGAGAGCTCAGCTGAGAAGATTTTCTTTTTAATCATCAAGTGGTTTCTACGGTTTCACTGTTTATGTGGATATCTGGCCAGCCGCTATCAGCTTCAGCGCACTTCCGAAGATGGATGGAGATGTAGCAGGAACCGGAGTGTGGTATTGAACGGTGATCGTGCCGGTGCGTTTGATGCATGGGAAAATAGAAGATGCAGAGTAATATACTGCGTAATGTGTGCACTCAAAAATTATTTGAGGTTCGTCGTCAAACTTTAACACATGTCTTTTGTATCCATAGGTTCTCTACGATGCAACGTACCATCGATGTAGCGTCAATTGTTCAAAACCCGTTTTATTAGCTATTTGTCATATAATAAGATCCACTAACAAATAATCATCAAATAATAACGTACTAATGTACATTAGATCTAAAGACAATATATGTTCATTGTACCAAAAATTTAATCTAGTTTCAGTAACTTGATTGGTAATGCATATTGGCCAGCGGACATCGGAGATGTTCCGGATTTTAAAATGCAATGTACAAATCACATTTTTTTTATAAACTGTATATTTGTGAGGTGTGTAGTGATTGTCCGACATTTCTCCGAATGTTTTTTTTTTCGAAAACTATTTCCCCGAAAGGTTTTTCCATAGACATATCCCAGATTTCGTTTAATTATCGGTATAATATACTGAATTCAGCAAATTTTATTATCACTTCTAATGAACGGGTCTCTTATGAATGATTCGAATCGAAAAACGACAGCCGAGATATTACGGTTAGATGAAAATTGGTGACAGTTTTTATGAACAGGTTTGCTATGGAAATTATGTTAAAAATAGGTTTAATATTTGAGAATCGCCAAACAATATAGAAAATGTAGAGGGTTGGTTATGAAAGAATATTCAAAAAGTGAGACATAATTCATCAAAATGAAATCTGGCTGAACTGGCAATGACAGAACTATGAATTAAAGTTTGACTAGTTGGAAACATTGTGCAGGATTCAAAAGCGTGACCCAAAAATGACACCATGATCTTCGCTGCATAAGCACTTCGAAAGAATAAAAAAGTCAATCAGTTTGTTTGGGGAGTATCTAAGAGATTGTGACATTGAGGCATTGCACAATGGTCCGAAGGCGGCCAAAACCTCAAAAATCAAAGTTGTTTTATCCGAACAGTAATACTTTTCCCGACTTCCTCAACACTTCGATGTGTGGCTCAAATCCAAAGTTTGAAGCAGATTCATTGGATTTTGGATTTAATACAGCTCCTTGAGTGGACCGTGGACATGATTTTTCAAGAAAATTAATATTTGCGATCAATCTTTTACAAGCTACTTATGACTTTAAAGAGAGTATATACATAAAGTACACCTGAGTTGAATTTTTTTTTATTAAATTCATACAAAGTGAATTAAAGTTGAAATTATTTAAAAAAAACATTTTATTTTTTATGAAAGTACCCTAAGACATTAGTAACCCGCGAGTGCCCGCGATGAGAATAAGTTCATTCGAAAGCTAAAAACAAGAGCTTTTAAGTAGGGCACAGATTATTTTGCGAAAACTTGTGATAGACCACCTTTAACGCGTTTGAAGGTGAACGGAGTGCAATTCTAATTAAATAATAATAATTCTGTGATACGCACGTAGTACGTGCATTGCAATAAGGTACCGCGGGGCAAGTGAGAATACGGGGTAAGTGGGGCGTTTCGTCATAGCTCAACTAGGAAAAGTTTTTCATGGGGGTATTCTTCTAGAAAGTTGAAGATACAATGACAAGGAATGTATTTAGTACTAAACATATTGTTATTTTTATTACCATGTGGTTCATTTAACAGTAGTCAGTTCAGCGCCATTTTCAACTTGCATGATAAATTGTGACACGTTCCACGTCTTGCATTGACTCGCAAAAAATAAATGTGTTATAAATCGAATTTCCATCAGTATGCTATAATTTTGAGTATTATTACAAGCTGCTAACGATAAACCAGTATTTTGTTTTCATTTCATATGAAATTTTCGATGGTCTATCTTACCCCAGAATATATTTGTACCTGGGGTAAGTGGGACCTATCAAAACAAAAACCAGAATCAAAACTTTTCGTACACGTTTCATACATTCTCCTAGAGAGTAGCACTAAAACATTCAAACAAATGATTTTTATCAAAAAAGATCAACCTCAAATTACGTAATTGCATAGGAGGGAGAAGAAAGGTGTTATTATTCTTTATTTTTAAATGTATTTTTTATTTTTGAAATACGACTTCGAAATTGAACAAACACACAGCTGAAATTTGAAATGCATCATGAGAACGATTACTTTTCTATTTTATTTGAACTTTATTTGTTATTTCTACAAAATTATGTAGAGATGGAAAACAATTCCACCCCATAAGGTGGTTTTCTGCCATGCAAATAAATAATAACAAAACATATTTATAATTTCGTCAATTATTGATTGTTGTTGTATGTTCTACATTTTAATTAACAACTTATAAATGATATATTTTGAACATGTTTAATACCCATTTACGCTTTTATTGAGGAATTTTCAGTTAATATTAAATGTGAGGTGACATACTATTAAATAAAGGGTTTCTTCCTAAAACGTAACGTATTTTATGGTTGATCCCTTATGTACATCAAATATGTACTTAAAATTAAAAATCTATGAATTATCAATCCTATTATTGTAATGGTTGACTTACTGATGTGGATTGACGCATGAAACTGGATGTGTCCCACTTGCCCCGCTTAGCGAGGCAAGTGGGACCATTGGCTCATTCTAAAACTTTCTTCCAAGGTTTTCACAATTTCGAAACTATTCGATTAGTTTCATGCACACACCAGCAAATATGTTGCCAAAACGTGATTGTGTTGTTGGATTTGAAAAATATTGACATTTGAAAATTTGATTGAACAATTTGTTTGAACTATCGTTTTTTTAGTTCCCACTTGCCCCGCGGTACCTTACCGTTTTGACTCATATTCCGAACACTTAAGGCCAACAGTGACTTTAAAGCATTTCATCAAGCTGTAAAAGGGTGTGAAACGTCACACGCAATGTTTACATCCAACAGACCGTGTAGATGCGACACAAGTTGTTGTTCTACAGATTACTGCTGTATGTTTGCTGTATAACTGACGACAAAGCGCTTCTTAATTACATATTGAGCAGCATAACAAATCATATTGTATAGAAGCAGCCGGATTATTGATGGGGACTTTTATTCCACATCATTAGGTTGCTATCTTATACGGTGTTGAGTTACAGCTTAGTGAAAGCAGCAAAAGCGATAAGTTACGAAATCTTACGAAATAGCTAAGATTCGTAGCTGCAAAACGTTTGCGTTACAGCTGTATTAACGTCAATCGTTCTGTTTTTGACAGCTTTAATGTTTTGCTGCGTTCGCTGCTTCAATTCAACTGGTATACAGCACAAAGCAAATAATCTTAGCTTATAGCGCTAAAATTGTTAGTTGGGCATCTTTCCTGCCATGACAGGGATTCTATCCTATATGTCCTTAAACGAAGCATTGATTAGCTGGTCGATCGAACTTTTTTTCTTGCTTCATTTAGATGCTCTAATTATCGGTACTTTGTCGACGTGGATTTCAAATAGCCTTTTTTCTCAAACAAACCCCCATTGCGTCTTTCACGAAAATCTCATACAGATCAAACACATTACAAATTTAAAAGTAGACATCAATTTGGGATTTGTAACAAAAGAAGGAGTCGTACCATGGAGGACAAAATTTCGTTTTCCAGCCCAGAGAGAACTTGCGTTATCGATGACAACACAGCAAGATAGAAAAAATGCAAATAATAGTATCATTGCTTGACATTTATTGAATAAGGGCAAGGACACACTAGTAATGCAAAAAATGTTGGCTTTCGGCCGAATTAATGCAATGTTGTAATGCTTGTGGTTACTTGGGTTGTAACTTTACTTTGAACAGCTGCCTATTTGCCTTTTCTATGCACTGTGCAGCAAATTAATTTGCTTCATACTGACTTTTTGTCACTCGTGACTTAATGCCAAACATTGCTCATAGAATAATTCAAAAAGCAATTCCAACAGCAGAATTTTATTTAATGAGTGCTCTTCAGTGTTTTTTTTTTGGAAAATGCCACAACGTTAAACAAGAATTCAGTAGACAAAATTCAAAAAATGTCTTTGGAAAAATACATATGAAGTAAAAATAACTCATTGCCTTTCGAATGCAGAGAGTTTAAATTGGACGTGTAGTCACAGAGATATAGACAGAACAATTTTGTATGTTTGTCAGGTGGTAAACCTAAACTTTTGCATGGGAGTGTATGGAACATACATCAATAGTAACCTTGATGTTAACATTTCTTTACAAACAAAACTTAATATTGACAATGTTCTTGAAACTTTAACAAATTCCATTGTTGAAGCCAGGAGCATTGCAATTCCAAAATGTGAAGTAAAATATGAATCCGTGATTATAGACGATGATCTTGAACTCTTGATCCGTCTTAAAAACGTGACGAGAAGGCAATTTCAATTTCGTACTCGCGATCCTGCTATGAAAATTATATGGCAGGATTTGCAGAAAGAAATCAAGAAACGTTTTTCACAATTGAGAAACAAAAATTTTGAAAATCAAATTTCTCAAACCCTGGCTATAATCCCTTTTGGCAATTATCTAAAATTTTGAATGAACCACAGAAACCAATACCGGCATGTGGAAAACAAATTATTACTAAACAATTGCGAAAAAGATCAAAAACTTGCTATGCAGTTTGAAAGCGCGCACAATTTCAATTTAGGACTTATTAGTCTAATTGAAAATCAAGTTACTCAGGACTTATTCTATATTCTCAATCAAAAGAACATTTTCGAAAATTCCTGGGAGACTGATTTGGAAGAAGTAAGAACTATTATTAAAAAAATCAAAAATATGAAAGCTCCTGGCGATGATGGAATTTTCTACATCCTCATCTAGAAACTTCCAGAAAGAAGCTGTTCATTCTTAGTTGATATATTTAACAAATGTTTTCAATTAGCATATTTTCCTGACAAACGGAAAAATGCTAAGGTTGTTCCAATTTTATAACCAGACAAAAATCCTGCAGAAGCTTCTTGCTATCGTCCAATCAGTTTGCTTTCTTACATCAGTAAACTTTTTGAAACGGTTATTTTGAACAGAATGATGGTCCACATCAACGAAAATTCAATTTTTGCCAATGAACAGTTCGGATTCCGCCATGGACACTCGACCATTCATCAACTTTTACGTGTAACAAATTTGATCCGTTCCAACAAATCTGAAGGCTATTCTACTGGTCTTGCTCTTCTAGACATAGAAAAAAGCATTCGACAGTGTTTGGTATGAAGGTATGATTGTAAAATTAAAAAACTTTAATTTTCCAACATACATTGTTAGAATAATTCAAAGTTATCTGTCAAATCGTACACTTCAGGTTAGTTATCAGAACTCCAGGTCTGAAAGACTTCCTGTAAGAGCTTGTGTTCCCCAAGGCAGCATTTTGGGACCAATATTATACAATATTTTCACATCTGACTTACCTGAGTTACCTCAGGGATGTCAAAAATCCTTGTTTGCGGATGACACAGGCCTCTCCGCCAAAGGACGAAGCTTGCGTGTCATCTGTAGTCGATTGCAAAAAGTTTGGATATTTTTTCTTCATACTTGCAAAAATGGAAGATTTCTCCTAATGCTTCCAAAACTCAACTAATAATATTCCCACATAAACCAAAAGCACTTTATTTGAAACCTTCCAGTAGACATGTTGTCACGATGAGAGGGGTTCCAATAAATTGGTCAGGTGAAGTTAAGTATCTAGGGCTCACGCTAGATAAGAATTTAACTTTCAAAAATCACATTGAGGGCATTCAAGCCAAATGTAATAAATATGTAAAATGCCTCTATCCCCTTATTAATAGAAAATCAAAACATTGTCTTAAGAACAAGCTTTTGATATTCTAACAAATTTTCAGGCCAGCCATGTTGTATGCTGTACCAATATGGACTAGCTGTTGTAATACCAGGAAGAAAGCTCTGCAGAGAATTCAAAATGAAATTTTGAAAATGATTCTGAAGCTTTTCTCCTGGTATAGTACAAATGAGTTACATAAAATGTCCAATGTTGAAACATTGGAACAAATGTCAAATAAAATAATCAATAATTTCAGACAAAAATCGTTACAATCTTCTATTGCCACGATTAATGCTTTATATGTTTAGGTTAGATTGAGTTAGGTTAAGCATATTCAAAGCGTTTTTTTTTCTGCTTATAAAGGTGAAATCAACTCACCTGTAAAAAATCTGAACTGCTACGGCAAATGAAATGTAATATGTTGTTAACAAAATGTTAATAAAATCTTAGATTTGTGTTACCAAATTAGGATGATAGTGTTGTTTAATAACACAGAACACCTAGATATAAGAAATGAATGTAATGTCATCAGTTGAATCAGAAATGAATGTTCATCAAATCAGTTAGTTTCAGTGGCGCAACCAAGGGTGGGTTTTGAAAAAAGGATGTTAATCTTAATATTGTTGGGGATGTTGTTGTGACTAGGATTTGTGAATATAGACGAATTAACTTCCACTACAATAGTAAATCGATGGGATTACAAAATAATACAAAAATAATGTTTAGTGGTCTATTGAAAATTTTAAGGTCATATCACATATTTGATTATAAAATCTTCACAAAGCAGAAGTCATTTTCGACTTTTTGACTCGGATTGCCAATTCTGTAAGATGTAACAATTAGTCTTCTTCCTGTAGTTGAGTTTTGCAATGCTGTAGGCGAATTCCGGCGAACAATTTCTTCGAAGAAAAGAAAATTTTCTTGCTGGTACGTAATGGAAGAAAATTTCTTCTCTTCGAGGAAATTGTTCGCCGGAATTCACCTACTGATCTACTATCGACCTACAACAACAATGATAGCAATGATTTCTTTAGCAATATTTTGCACTTCAGTATTATTCTCAATGTCATTCACATTGTTTAAAAACTCGAAAACATATTTAAGGAACAACACAGAGGAAGATTGGTTGAATGGTAAATTAAAACTAATTTAATGTAATAAAATTCTAACCTGTTTTATTATGCAAAAAATAAGACATTTTTTTCTGTTTAAAAACGTTACAATACTTACAACTAATTTTAACAAATACTCATAAAGTTATCAAAATGTGTTTTGAACAGTATTCTATTATTCCATCTTTTATCACGTATTATACTTTGGAAATGGTAAAGTGAGCCTGAACCGAAATGTAATAAATTGTAAGCCATTGCTTCTGTACACAGATACAGCCCTGCTTTTTGATTTGATGCCTTTTTATTTATTTTTGTACATATCATTTCTTCCGGATCATTGATTTTTAATCGCATTCTGTTGTTCATTACTTGCGTTACCCATGTCCATACTTGCTTCGAAGTAACGCATTCTTTGATACGATGCTTGGCAGAATCTATTTCTCCGCACGATTCACATAAATTTGAAACCGTTCCACGATACTTAAATTCTTCAACTCGATTTTGTTTTCTCCAAAAATATTTTGTCTTTCAAAATTTCCAAAACCCCCCCTAGAACCAAATTCTGGTTGCGCTACTGGTTAGTTTAGTATTGGTGCAACTAACTAGAAAAATACGCCAAACAGGTTCAAAACAGTCACCATTTATAAGATTATAAGAAATTTTCTGCCAGCATTGTATAGCTATAACCCGATTTGCCCAATAGACATCCCACTAGCATTCTATATAACAGCTTTTTGAAAACTCACATACGTCGCAACGCTACATATATTTATACCGTTTCCTTTTTGCACTTTTAATGGCAATAAAAATATCCAAAACGAGAAGGTCATTGCCTTCTGGCATCATACAGCTTCATTCCAACCTGCTGCGTACACCTTTGGTCAGCAGTGCGAATCCTGGTACTACCAACCATGCAAAATACCGCCACCCAACAGCGATCCGCACACAGTTATGTAGAGACCTACGTAGAAACTTGTGAGGGAAGTTACATCGCGTCAAAGTTGTATATTTTATTTATGAGCAGAAATTCCAGAAAACTTGTCCGAATTGAAAGTGTAGCAAAAGAGTTATGTTGAGAAAGGGAGGTGAAAACAATAAAAAAGCTGAAAACAGGAACGCTTAGATAAATTAGATAATTCATGAAATTTGAGGTTGAGTGTTGACCTGACTCGAAGTTTAGAAAAACACGGAAAACATTAAAAATGTAATATAATTTATTAGCCAAAACATCATGTTTTTAAATTACCGTAAATATAGTTTAAACCAATATTTAAAAATAAGACAATAATTGAATTAAGGTACATTTTCTATTCTGTTTTATAACTTATTTGTATACCGCAGCAAGACAAAACAATGGCACTGCTAATTTAAAATCTGTATACACCCCGAGTGCCTCTTTGTCGCACATGCAAAACTCATGCGTGGGAATAAACGTTCATTATAAGTTGGGTTTGCCTAATGGCATTTCGAGCCAAATATAACTCCTTGCTCTTTTTTGACCTCATAAAGACAAAATTCCTGTCAGCGTCTTTGGATAATAAGCACGAACACTAGCGGAATTTGGGGCAAGTGTGCCACCTTAAGCGAATTGTTCTCTAACTTTGTCTAAAGCTCATAGAATCCACCAATTTATCCTCATGATGTTAGTTTTACATCTTTTCATAACCACTGTGTCATTTAAAAAGAAAATAATTTCAAAAAGTATTAGTTTTGGAGCTTCTCAAATATCATCCAAAATAACCTATTTTTCGACACTATGGGGCAAGTGTGCCACCCATATGGGGCAAGACGGCCACCATATGAAAATCGTATATAATTCCACTTGTAATGAAATTTTCTTTATTTCCTATTAATAATACTTACAAAGCAGACGCTAATCGATAATTAAAACAAGAATTAAGTTTACCGTGATAAGGGGATGCTTTATAACAGGATTCAAAACATGCGTAACTCCCTATTACTCAATCCGAATAACTAAAATGGTTATTTTTGTCTCCATTCCATACAATATATGTTCTTCTTCTTCTTTTCTGGCGTTACGTCCCCACTGGGACAGAGCCTGCTTCTCAGTTATTAACTGAGAGCTTACTATGCCAATGACCATTTTTGCATGCGTATATCGTGTGGCAGGTACGAAGATACTCTATGCCCTGGGAAGTCGAGAAAATTTCCAACCCGAAAAGATCCTCGGCCGGTGGGATTCGAACCCACGACCCTCAGCTTGGTCTTGCTGAATAGCTGCGCGTTTACCGCTACGGCTATTTGGGCCCCAATAGCCAATATATGTATTACCCTTATATTACGGCGAATATGTATAATATTAGTCTAGATCAGCACTAAATAACGGTAAAATATTGATGTAGATATGTAAAACTGTACTTAATAAGCCGAGAAACGTATTGAATATTGAATATTCTGAGAAAAAATCACTTTAGGGGGCAAACATGTCAGTTATTCCCCTACTATACTTCAGAAATTACTACTGGTGCCTCATTTTGGTTTATTATTATGATTCTGTTGAAGATGTTTACATTTTTAAAAATTTCACTCCAACAATTTTTGTTTACCAAATAGGTGGCACACTTGCCCCAATAGGTATACATATCAACCAAACTGGATTTCGTTGGTAAAACTAAATACTTTTTTGATTAAAATGCCACAATAACTTACACATTTGAATAGTTTCACGATGTACAGTACGTTAGAAAAATCTGTTAATAATTGACCTTTCACCATGCTATTTAGAAACAACAAAATCTTATAAAATTCCACTCAAATTTAATTGTCTTAGCACAAGTCGCTGTAAATACGTGAAAAATAGAGCAATTTTCATCATATTTTGATCATTGTAGTGTGAACTATAAGGGAACATATTGTTAAGCTTAAAAAGAAAATATATATTGTAGTTTTTATAAAAAGCAGGGGTGGCACACTTGCCCCTATGGCACACTTGCCCCAAAGTCCGCTACATGCGAAATAAACAGCCTGAAGTGTTGTTCAGAACTTAGAAGACCGCACGATCGTTGGTGAACATTTTAATTAGGGGTCGTCCATAAATGACGTAGCTTTTTAGGGGGGAGCGGGGGCTTCACGAATTTGTGACGATGTGTGACGAGGGGGAGGGAGGGGTCCTAGCTAGTGGACGTAGCATTTTGGATCACGCCGCTAAAATAAGAGGCACTGAAAAAAAAGACACACATTTTTTTATCAAACTTCTTTTTTCATTGTTTGACTTATAAGTTGGGTTCTAAAGTGATGATTCAGCTTCAAAACATTCATATGACAAGATTGGAAAAAATGTAAGAAATTTTATATTTTCTGTAGTGTAATCAAACAGATTTTTTGATGCTTCAAATAATTTTGTGAACATTATATTCATGTTATAATATATTTATTTATAAATAAAGATTAAATATAGATAAATTATTTAAAAATCAAGACTTTAACGACTTGGAAAACATTGCTTCTTTATTCATATTTTCTGTTAGAGCATATTTCTTCAAAAAATACATGTTCGTTTTGGCAAATATTATATTAAAACAAGATATTCATTCCGTGAATTATGCTCTCAATGTTGCAGAAGATCTCCACCCAATCAACTCATCGATTTGTTTTGATATATCAATGCTCTTGATGGAATAGCCTGAATAAAACTTGATGGAAAAGCCTGGACTACAGATTCGATTGTTATCGATATTGTTCTATCATTCAATTTTCTTAATAACTCGGTATTTTGAAGAAAGATTATTTTTAGTATTTATTTGTTTCGTTATAGTTTGTGTAAGATTATTTCAGTATGGGGAACGATAATGAAGTTAAGCTGAAATATTAATAAAGTTGAATAACTTGCACAATAATCGCTAAGATTTTCTGAACATTTCAAATATTACAAGTGTAATATTTTCTACAACTGGCACCTGATTGCTAAATGGATTTGAATTTGGATGATAATGACAGATATCCATTTCAAATCAAATATATCTTATCTTGATCATTTTCATTGAAATCTATTGCCTAACAGCGAATAATTAAAAAAAACAATTCTCTAATATAACTAAATTTCTTTTTAACATATTATAAAATCTATTGTACCCTAACTCGTTACTGTTAGCTTCATCAATCCAATCAAAATTTTTCCTTTTTTCTATATTTTCAGCTCTAAACTAATTTTTCATGGTAACAACAGCAAAAGTAATACAATTTAGCCAACAACTTAAACAGGAAAGTTCATTTAAAACTGTTTTCCAAATTACTTTCGAGCGCTACTGCAAATCAAACATTTATTCGTTAGATTATCCTTACGTTTCAGTCAGTAATTAATATCAAAATCTGTATTGAACTTTTGAATTCCAATTTTTTGTTTTAACCCAATTGCTAAGGAAAACAAATAAAAAAATATAGGGGGGGGGGGTTACATGAAATGCTACGTATTTTCTAAGGGGGGGTATCAGCATTTGTGACGAAATGCTACGAGGGGGGAGGGGGGTGTAAAAAATCAGTGAAAAAATGCTACGTCATTTATGGACGGCCCCTCATTGAAACTCACTGTGGGATTGAAACCTAGCAAATGAAGTTGTCTTTCAGATGAGGTGTAATTAGGCACAGCGAGCATTGTTGAGCTTTAATTTTTTAGGCATAATGTAGTCCACCTTACATAGGCAATAATAGGAGAGAACTTGATTAAATGATAAAATCTAAAGAGAAGGTTAAAGTGAATATAGAAGCATTGAATACGAGCAGAGCTCAATAAACGATAGTTTTTAATTATTTGATGCGTGAACAATTTCTTTCTATGATTTATTATTGAAATCTAAAATTGCATAAGGAAGATGATGTTTTGTTCTATTACATTATGCAATTCAATTGTTGTTACCGTAACACACCCATTACTCAGCAACGACGAAAGGACAACGAGTTGAAAAGCTATAAGGCTGCTGGGAATGACGAGATCTCGGTCGAGCATCTCAAGCACGGAAGTGAGCAATCCTCACACGCCTAATCTATTTGGAAGGGTACAGACTAGAGTGCGATAATTACAGAATTTGAATGAGTATGCTCGAGAAGTCCTTCTTCGGCAAATACCTGACTTGTTTCCACGACGGTCGATGAACATTGGATCATATGTTCAACTTTCGATAACTTCATCATCTACATCATAACATCATCTGTTTATTGATTACAATGCAGAGTACGATTTGATGAAAAGAAAAAAAAACTGTGGCAGAATGTCTGACCATGGTTTGCCTGCTCCAAAAATGCCGTGAATACCAGGTCCCAACCCAACGCATCACCTTTTCATCGATTTCAAGGCGGCATACGATAGTATCGACAGTGTAGAGCTATGGGAAATCATGGACGAGAACAGCTTTCTCTGGAAGTTCACGAGACTGATAAGAGCGACGATGTGCAAAATTGTGTGAAGGTTTCAGGCGAACATTCCAGTTCGTTTGGATCCCGCCGGGTACTACGACAAGGAGATGGACTTTCGTGCCTGTTGTTCAATATTGCGCTAGAAGGTGTTATGCGGAGAGCCTGGCTTAACAGCCGGAGTACGATTTTTACGAGATCCAGTCAATTTGCTTGCTTCGCGGATGATATGGACATTGTCGGCCGAACATTTGAAAAAGTGGCAGATCTCTACACTAGTGTGGGACAAAATTTAGATTCTCGCTCCAGTCCACTTTTTGGATTATATTTGGGACCTAGCATGGGACACGGTTAAATGAAAAATTTAGATTCTCGCTCCAGTCCACTTTTTGGATTGCATTTAGGTCCCATAACAACTGTGCAAAATTTCAGCTCGATCGGAGAAACTATATTTTAGTACCAGCCGTTCAAAGTTTGTATGGGATTTACTATGGGAAAACTTACTTTTGCAAATAAAAATCGCCAGAGGTCGCGTATCGACCTCTATAAAAATTCTGAACACAGACCTCGATAGGTATTTTTACGACGAAGAATACCCAAGTAACCACAAGCATTACAACATTGCATTAATTCGGCCGAAAGCCAACATTTGTTGCATAACTAGTGTGTCCTTGCCCTTATTCAATAAATGTCAAGCAATGATACTATTATTCGACACCATGAATGCTTTGCAGCATTACTTTAATTCAACAATATCCCTTGCTCTTTAGATGAATATATAGTTATTACATGATGCAAGATTGCATTTTTTTTATCTTGCTCTGTTGTCATCGATAACGCAAGTTCTCTCTGGGCTGGAAAAACGAAATTTTGTCCTCCGTGGTACGACTTTTCTCTTGTTACAAATCCCAAATTGATGTCTACTATTAAATTTGTAATGTTTTTGATCTGTATGAGATTTTCGTGAAAGACGCAATGGGGAATTTTTATGAGAAAAAAGGCTATTTGAAATCTACGTCGACAAAGTACCGATAATTAGAGCATCTAAATGAAGCAAGAAAATAAGCTCGATCGACCAGCTGCTTGCCCATTCAAAAGCTTTTAATGCGATGTTTGTTACCTGTATGCATTGATTGGCTTAACTGTAATGCTTTCTGTATGAATGATTAACTTATTATTCGATACACCGAGGAAATCATTATTGATTAATTCTCAGGTCAATTTGAATGTTAAATAAATATGTCGATTCTATTGATAAATAAACCCTAAGTATACAAACCCAAATGCTATTCAAGGGATTATGCATTAAAACAACAATATCGGTACAAACAATCATGCTACTTTAATTTGGTAATAGTGGGACCCTTTTCAACTTTAATTCTGCTTTAATGCGCTCTGTAAGGTTATATTACTTTAAAGCATAATTTGATAGCATACTATAGAGCAAAAATAAAGTAATCATATATAGCTGCTTCGTGGTTACTTTGGATATTGCCGGAGACCGCAAAACAATCCAACACTTGTGAAAAAAGTTATTCAATGAAATCCTATTGGCAATCCTATTGATTACCACGTAAAGGAATAACAATAATAACAAAATCGGGCAAAATTTCCGTATAGTCTATGCTTAATACAGTGATACCTCCATGAGTCGATGTTCCATGACTCGATATCGACTCATGGAACCATACTAAAAACAAAATTTCATGGTTACTATGATGGTCCCTAGAAGCAGCTTTCCAAAGGATTGCTGTTCCATGACTCGATATTTCCATGAGTCGATGGTCCCTTCAATATCGACTCATGGAGGTTTCACTGTAACTGTTTTCACAAGCATCGGATTGGTTTGCGGTCTTCGGCAATGTTGTTCATTGTAGAAATACTTATCGAGATCTGTGTTCAGAATTTATATAGATTTTTTTTTTTTGCAAAAGTAAGTTTTCCCATAGTAAATCCCATACAAACTTTGAACGGCTGGCGCCAAAATATAGTTTCTCCGATCGAGCTGAAATTTTGCAGTTGTTATGGGACCTAAATGCAATCCAAGAAGTGGACTGGAGCGAGAATCTATTTTTTTTCAAATAATCGTGTCCCATGCCAGAAACGCGAGGCAGCAAAAGTGGGACTGGTGGTGAATGCGACCAAGACCAAGCCAAAGTACATGCTAGCTGGGCCGAGCGCGACAGGGCTTGCCTAGGTAGCAGTGTTATGATAGACGGAGATACGTTTGAGATGGTCGACGAGTTCGCCTACCTTGGATCCTTGCTGACGGCTGACAATAACGTTAGCCGTGAAATACGGAGGCGCATTATCAGTGGAAGTCGGGCCTACTATGGCCACCACAAGGAGCTGCGGTCAAAAAAGATTTACACCCGCACCAACTGTACCATGTATACAACGCTCATAAGGCCGGTAGTCCTCTACGGGCATGAAACGTGGACGATGTTCGAGGAGGACCTGCAAGAACTTGGAGTGTTCGAACGTCGTCGGGTGGTTAGGGCGATCTTTGACGATGTTCATGAAAACGGTGTGTGGCGGCGAAAGATGAACCACGAGCTCGCCCAACTCTACGGCGAACCCATTATCCAGAAGGTTGGCAAAGCTGGGAGCACAGACAAACAGACGTCACACTCTCATCATTGTCCATTGCCCACCTTTTGAACGGTCGGTTCAAATATATTCTAGGTGGTCAATCCACCACCCGCAGCGCTCGCATCGTTTTTGTTCGCGTTTGACGTTTACACACTACCGCCATCTGTTGGCCGATCGGCCAAACATACCGATTTCAGCATTGGGCGTAAATGTTCTCTCGACTATGAATTTGATCGCGATTTGTTCTCAGTGTTACGTCTGTTTGTCTGTCCTGGGAGGATACGATGGACAGGGCATGTTGCAAGAATGCCGGACAGCAACCCTGCAAAGATGGTGTTCGCTTCGGATCCGGTTCGTATAAGAAGGCGTGGAGCGCAGCGAGCTAGGTGGGCGGATCAAGTGCGCATCGATTTGGCGAGCGTGGGGCAGAACTGAGGATGGAGAGATGCGGCCAAGGAACCGAGTATTGTGGCGTGAAATTGTTGATTCAGTGATAGATGTTAATTAAAAAAAAGAAAATGTATTGGCAGTCCATTTCTGTGATAAGGTAACTTCGTTTAGCAATGTCCATAGTGTCCTGTTACTACAAATTGTTTATAAGTTGTGATGTAATTGCAAAATTATTTGAATTTATTTCATTTTATAAAGTGGACACCTTGTTTAAAAATAAATGCTATATCATTTTTATTCATCAATGAAATTGTAATCAGTTTGCTGTGCATCGTTTATTTTATGAATAATCCATCCAGCTTTTTACGATCGCTTTAAAACAACAAGTGTTTTTTCACATTTGACATTTTGAGCCTACCAATTTTATAGCGGTGTCTTAGTATGCAGTGATCTAGGATTGTTGATTCAAACGTCAAGTTTTTTCACCAATCGGTTAAGTACATTTTCATTAATTTTCAATTTATCTGTTTTAATGATTTTTTTAGTTTTAGGTGCCTTCAAAAAAGATGACGCTTCTTCAATATTTTTCTTTCTGGCGTTACGTCCCCACTGGGACAGAGCCTGCTTCTTAGTTTAGTGTTCTTATGAGCACTTCCACAGTTATTAACTGAGAGCTTACTATGCCAATGACCATTTTTGCACGCGTATATCGTGTGGCAGGTACGATGATACTTTATGCCTTGGGAAGTCGAGAAAATTTCCAACCTGAAAAGATCCTCGGCCGGTGGGATTCGAACCCACGACCCTCAGCTCAGTGGTGAATTTGATTTATTTCTAAAATTTGATATGTCAAGTCACACATGAGAATAACGAGTGGAACTAAGATCACTTTGTACCAAGTCTATCCGGCAGAAGATAATCTAGTCCGGTACGTCAACTGTAGTGTAGCGTTCATATGAAAACCCACGGTGTACTATATTATTAATTTTTATGCCGTGATGATTTGGTTTAATGCTCAAGATCGGTAGAGCGTCTGTTCAAATTCAGAATATCATATAGTGCAATCCATGCACTTTTACTCACAATATTGGCAAATGCATGTACATTAAATCAAACAAGCCTTATAGCTCTTTTGCTTTAGCTTAAAAGTGGAACTGTTATTCTCTTGGCTATGTATAGTATTTGTTTGTCTTACAACTTACAGTGAAAGACTCTCCAATTACGTTAAGAAATGAATAGGACACCTCCATGGTAATTCTGATGGTTTGGTTGGTTTGACTTTATTAACGAGATTTTTAGCCCTGGGCTAGTTCATCTCGGGACCAACGGCTTTACTTCCCTTCCGAAGGAAGTCGTCACTATAACTTTTTTACGTCATAAGTGACTATGTCGGGGATGGGATTCGATCCCAGGTCCTCGGCGTGAGAGGTGAGTGTTCTAACCACTACACCAGGTCCGTCCCCCATGGTAATTCTGAGCGTAAGCCATGGCTTTTATACTTCACAATATGGTGAAAAGAGCTCCACCTATCCAACGTTATGGTACACCCTGTATAAAATATAAAATCAGATTTTGAATTGATTTTCGTGGTGATGGCTTTTTGAAGTCTCCTCTGAGAGGATCCACGGTTTTAAGAGTCGAAATGGGGTTTTCAAGCTCAATCTGTTACGTATGACCAAAATTACCCCACCTACCTTTAGCTTATAGGTTTTCTTGTGTAGCTGGATGCCCAATTCCATAAGGTTTATTGTATTTTAAGGAAGTGATACTTTTTCCACTGCAATGATATAGCTTCAAAATTTTCATAAAAATTTTCTAATGTCAATCAATAATTTTAAATATCACTTCTTAGATATTCTGCTCCAGTAATACCGGCGAAAGGTAACGCACTTATTCTCTTACCTGCTTCCCATTCCTGAGGGTGCGTTTTCTTTTTGTGGGCATGCATGTTTGCGGAAGAATTGAAACTTTTCGAGCAAAATGTGCATTTATAGAGTACTTCACCGGTGTGCGTCGTCATGTGCTCCTGCATCCGAAAAGAATCAAACCTGAGTGTACATTTTTTTAAAGCAGGAAACAAATACTTACTACGAGGGTGAATTGTCTCTTGAACGCCTTGGGGCAAAGTGTGCACTGGTATAGCTTATCCTTTTTATGGACAAAACTGATGTGGCTCTGAAGGGCTAGAATGTTTGGCGCTCGTTTTCCGCAAAGTTCACATTCGTGAATTTCGCCTTCTCCTTCGTGGCGTAACACGTGCTTCCGTAGACTGCTAGCGTTTTTCATCCTGTGGAAAAGAAATTTTTAAGTACCGATTTTGAATGCGGTTCTCCGTTAAACATATGTAGCATAAAATCGTTTAGTTAATTTTAATGCAAAAGTTTTCATACAAAATACTAATAATCATCGAATAAAAAAAATAACGCGTTGACAGAATTTCAAAAGTTCTGAGGTTCTGTATATACAACTTAACCAAACGATTATATACCATTATATCAACTTTCTCAGAGTAACTAACCATTTCGAGCAAATTTTACACTGCTGTCTAATTTCCTGATACGATTCGCTATGCTCCAGGCGATGTTTCTCGAATTGGGATCGGGTTTTGAAATGCTTGGCACACACTTCACAGATGTACAATTCCGGTGGTAAATGTCTCGATTTTGTGTGAACATTTAACTGCGATGATGTTGCAAAACTACAGACAATAAGGTAAATAATGGTCAACATAAAATATCAGTTTTCCATGATATGTAAAAAAAATATATATTAGGCAAGCCACATCAACAAAATTCAAAATTATTGGGCTGTCAAACAATTAGGAAGTATTTAAGTTCAGTCAATCATTTTAAGCTTCTGATTCGACGAAAATTGGGTTTTCTCGATATCCACGCAAAATAACATACTTCGGGAATAGAGCGCTATACATTTCAAATTTGATTTGAGCAGGAAATACTTGCATCCGTTATCTTTTTGCGGATATAAATGCATCACCGAATTTATTTTACTATAAATGGAAACAAAAGATGAGAAACAACTTCATAACTACTCAATTTAATGAATACAAACTAACCAACAGAAATAATAATGCTAAAGTAACTAATCTAAGCATTGCTAAGCGTATTTGAATTTTTTCAAAATAATTTTCTTTTTTTTATTTTAATTTCTTTATTAGTATCATTCCAAACATTACATTCATTTCTTATATCTAGGTGTTCTGTGTTATTAGACAACACTATCATCCTAATTTGGTAAAACAAATTTAAGATTTAATTAACATTTTGTTAACAGCCTATTATATTTCATTTGCCGTAGCAGTTCAGATTTGATGAGTTGATTTCACCTGCTTATAAGAGAAGAAAAAAAAACGCTTTGAATATACTTAACCTAACTTAACCTAAACATATAACGCATTAATCATGGCAATAGAAGATTGTAACGATTTTTGCCTGAAACTATTTATTATTTTATTTGACATTTGTTCCAATGTTTCAACATTAGATATCCTATGTAACTCATTGGTACTATACCAGGGAGGAAGTCTCAGAATCATTTTCAAAATTTTGTTTTGAATTCTCTGCAGAGCTTTCTTCCTGGTACTACAACAGCTAGTCCATATTGGTACAGCATACAACATGGCTGGCCTGAAAATTTGTTTGAATATCAAAAGCTTGTTCTTAAGACAAAGTTTTGATTTTCTATTAATAAGGGGATAGAGACATTTTACATATTTATTACATTTGGCTTGAATGCCCTCAATGTGATTTTTGAAAGTTAAATTCTTATCTAGCATGAGCCCTAGATACTTAACTTCATCTGACCAATTTATTGGAACACCTCTCATCGTGACAACATGTCTACTTGAAGGTTTCAAATAAAGAGCTTTTGGTTTATGTGGGAATATTATTAGTTGAGTTTTGGAAGCATTAGGAGAAATCTTCCATTTTTGCAAGTATGAAGAAAAAATATCCAAACTTTTTTGCAATCGACTACAGATGACACGCAGGCTTCGTCCTTTGGCGGAGAGGCCTGTGTCATCCGCAAACAAAGATTTTTGACATCCCTGAGGTAACTCAGGTAAGTCAGATGTGAAAATATTGTATAATATTGGTCCCAAAATGATGCCTTGAGGAACACCAGCTCTTACAGGAAGTCTTTCAGATCTGAAGTTCTGATAATTAACCTGAAGTGTACGATTTAACAGATACCTTTGAATTATTCTAACAATGAATGTTGGAAAAAAAAGTGAACTAAATAAAATTCTTGAGAAAGCCCTTTCCGAACAATGCCAGATTGGGTTCTCTTTTTCATAATGATTACTTGGACTGGGGAAAATCCAAGTAGGGGAAGGGGTGGTAAAATGAACACCTTAAGGAAATCATCTTGTTTCTGATAGAAAAACGAGAAATTTGTATAGTTCTTTCGCACAATATCAAAAATAGGGATGTAATCTATAGCAGCGACATGGAATCAACCCAAAACAGATAAATTTTCACATATTTTCATCACTATCAAAAAGCGATGCAAATGTTCATTTTACCTGCACTATGTGGGTAAAATGAACAGCTGTGTGTGGTAAAATGAACACCATGCAAAAAACGTGAGCAAAACAAATATTTCTGAAAATTTTCATTGCCCCACCGAAAAAACATCCATTGAAGATGGTAACCCATCCAAAAAGAATTCTAAAGGTTTCAGATTTGACATCATATCATAACGATTTTCACCTCACTGAAAAACCTCAAGTCTTCCGAGCTAAAAGTTACGCCAGTTCTGATTTTCAAAGATGATTTTCTAAAATCTTAGTTTTCGTTGATATTTTCACTTCAATTGACCTTCGTATCAACTCGAACACTTAGATTTATGCTCTAAATCGTCAGTGTGTGATAAAAAATCATCAAAATTTGTTTTTTCTCGGTAAAAGTCACGGTGTTCATTTTACCACCCCTGTTCATTTTACCACCACTTCCCCTATATCATTTATTCCATTTTTGATCTCTTCAGGTGACTTATAGTCACTTGAGAGACCTTTCAAGACAACTTTGATAAAAATTTCAGTTTTGTCTTCATAAGTAAAAAAATTGTGCTTCTTCTCTTCAAGATGTTTGAGAAGAAGTTCGCGATCTTTAAGAGTTTCCGGCAAAACGCGACAGTCTCCTTTCTTTGCGATTTGGAAGGAAACCTTGATTACCCTAATGGAGTTCAAGATCTCCTGCCTAAATCCCCCAAATTCGGAACAACTGACCACGATAGGCGGCACTCTTTGCTTCCTCACTTGAATCAAAGAAAAGCCACTGGCTGAAAGTCTCCTTAATAAAGATAAAATAAAATAAATAATGAATCAAAGAGCCTGGGCTAGAGGCTGCTTCGATTTGGTGTTCGGAAAATTTGTCTAGCACATTGAACTGATTGCTCATTTCGATACAATTATTCATTTCACCCTTGGAAGAAACTTCGCATTCCGGGGAAGCGTCCTTTCTTCCATTCTTGCCACGTGTAGTGATAGTTTTAAAACCCACTTTTTTGGAAGGAAGTAGTGAATTCAGAGATTCACCCTTCCTTTTGTTAGTTGTTGATACCATGTTTAGTTAATAAACGAGAAAGACGTGATCTTCGAGAGGTTTTCTCCCAAGACGGTGTCCATGAAGGATTACCACCGCTAGCTTTCGCCAACGGGTCCAACGAAAAATCGAAGGCACGGGTCCAAACAAGGATCGTAAAGGGATCAATAGTAGAAAAAAAATAGTACTGAAAAGTACTGTTTTAGTAGCACTGAAAAGTACCGTTTTTAATTTTAGCACTGAAAAGTACTGTTGATGTAGCACTGAAAAGTACTGTTTTATTGCTTTAGGTAGTTTTTAAGAAAACTTCCAAGAGCAGAGAGAGATCGTGTACGAACAGCACGAAGGTACGATGCGCACTGTGAAAATAATTTTCTTATATCACTCAGCTTCATGTGCTCATCTTGCCCTGACTTAAAAAATTACACATCGAGAAAGGTACTGTAAATTTAGTTTGATGATTGTTTTCTTTATATACCAAGACTCTCCAAAAGCCAGAAATTTGGTCAAAATATTGTTAGACGACAAAAAAAAACTTACTTCTCAATATTTGTTAGAATTGTTGGGTCGATTAACACATGTCGACTCATTCACATTTTTTTATTGCCTAAAAAAATCAATTTAGACACCCACTCCTTCGTAGCGATTTTCGTGTAATAATTCTAATAAAATTATGAAATGTAACATGATGAGGATACTTACCAATCCCATTCAGTGTTATGAAAATTGTGAATAAACCCTAATGGACAGGTGCTCCGCGCAATAATTTAATTATAAAAAAGGGTTTCGCGAACTCAAAAAGTCTGGAATCCTTTGTTATAAATCATCATAATTCCTAAATTGTTGAACAACTTTAATAATAACCTAACAAACATATGGTAGGCACCTACTTATTGCCTTACCTAATATTATAGGATTATGGTGTTAAGCTTTGGACAATCATTCTTCCGATTTGGGATATTGTCAAACTATTTCAGAAAGTAAGCTCGGAAGCCTGGATGTTTCAATACTACTACAAAATTTGAGTTTTCTTACAAAAGTTGAACTGTAAAAATTGCCAAAGTAGTAGCAAGAACAGGCTCTATCGTGCCATTAATTAAAAACAAGATTTTATCAAAAGTTTTAAGAACCTATTCAGGAAATTCGGAAGAATAATAAACATGCAAATGTACCAAGATTAAAACACACCTTCACTTTATTACACCAACTATTCGCTCTTAATGTTCAACTTTTGATCCGCCTCCCATTGAAGTCGATGTTCGCGTTTCCGATGAGAAAACATATTGGCCGCCGAGTTGAACTGCCTGTCGCAATAATTGCACTTGTGCAGTGGCATCCCGGTGTGGACGGCCATGTGATCTCTGAAGTCCTTGGCCCGTTTGAATGCCTTTTCGCAAATGGTGCACTTGTGAATCGATTCCATCTTGTGATTGTAGCTCTGATGGCTTCTCAAGGCGGGCAAACTTCGGGTCACTTTACCGCAGTCCGGACACGGGTACTGTTTCTGTTCCTGTTGGTGGTGCCTTTTCCTGTGTTTCATCAAGCCCAGCATGTGTTTGTGCCTGTAGGAAGTTTGAAAAATAATTAGCTTAAGCTCGACTGGTCCACATATGTGAGCTTACTGAAAATGTAGCTGACAAAGAATCATTTATCATATAAAAGATTGTAACTTACCAAGAACCGCACTCAGCACATTGAATTTTCTCCGAAGGCAAGATTTCATCGTGCGTCCTCTGGTGAACTTGTAGCGCTTGTTTGCAATAAAACGATTTCGCACAGGTATCACAGGTGAAATGGAACTGTTTGAGGTGCACTCGGTTGACGTGTTGTTGCATGGCATATTTGGTTACGAAACTGATGATTGACCAGAAAAGAAAATGATAATTTTCTGTTAAAAACTTTAATTATGTCGTGCTTTCAATTTTAATTTTCTCTTGTCATAAGCTGTTTTGGTTCAAAAATATATCATCAGTTCGCTTACAATAGTTTACAAAAACAAGTCCAGTTCAAATTAATCTTCGAATGTTCAGCATTTTCCTAAAAGGGCATATATTTTTCGGTTTCTTTTATTCCCGCTCTCAATGAATTATCAATAGAACTCTCAAGAAAATTTTGGAGAAATGCAATGCAGCAAAACCTAAAACAAATCGTGTGTAATTTGAAAACAAAGTTTATTTTTTTAAAAGATCTGCAGAGAATGTCAGGATACATATCTATAATCTTTCTAGAATCAAAACCTTGAAGATATCAGGAACACACACATATTTTTCGAGAAATATTTAAAAGAGTTGGTATGGGATTCCTGTTTGTTCTTTTAACTGTTAACTGTTGGCGAAATTCACAAAATAATACAGAATCCTGAAGAAGATTTTTTGGAATAAACTCAAAGGGAAAGTTGGGGAAAGAGAAGGAAATCCTCAAATACTATCAGTGCACCAGTAGCCGCTCACGCTTAAAAAATATATGTATTACCTAAGTATTTTTTTAACCATAGCTGCCATTGCAAATCGACATATTAAAGCATACTGGGGATTATTTCATGTATTTACTCTAGTAACCTTAATTTTTAAACTCGTACTGGTGCACTGATAGTAATTATTGATGAAATTTCTATTCACTTTGTTGAAGGAATTCCTTAAGAAATCTTGAAGACATTCTTAGATTAATCTATACATAAATGCCTAGAAGATTTTTGAATAGGGAAGATTGACAACTTTTTCAAGATTCAACCCCATCATTCTGAATGAGCAAGCTTCAAGTTCCAATACATTTATCAATTTATTTTAAGAAACGCAATGTTTGTTTTCTATTAAAGGTATGACCGATCCTGTTGAAACAGCCAGTGACAAAAGTTCTTACCAAATGTTGTGTTTCCATTGAAAAAGCCCAAGTTTGGAGCTCTGTATCATAGCTACTGATATTGCGAATTGAGTGAAATGTGAATGACGAACTACAGATAACCTAGCGATTTTTAAGGAGTTAATGCACTAAATTTCAGTAATTTTAAAAAGAAAGTAGTGTTTGATCCGTTGAATCTGTTGCATGCTCCTTCGTGGGCGAGCGACGGAATTCGGATCGTGTCCGGTTCGCATAGTAACCGCACTAACGGTATCGATCATCCGTGTATATTTATGTGCACGAATTCATTTAAAATTATATCTTTATCGTTTACCAAAACGAATCCTGTCCTATATCCAAACTCCCAGTGTTTTCTTGTGGAAGTGCAGAGGACTCCTCGGCTTCCATAAAGCAAGTAACACGTCAACATTTCCCTTCCATTCCCAAACTGACCTGCATTCGGACGCAGCCAGCGCCAGTATTGTCCTGATCCTGAGTAGCAACTGTTGGTTCCCTGTGTAAGTACAGCTGTTCTTGCAATAACGGAGTAGCAACTGCGGGCGGTCAATCATGCTCATGATCAAATGGCATCCCTAAATATTACGATATTAATATGTCTTCTTCGGACAGCCGATTAAAAGGAAAACGTTGATTGCAAAGATCCAATATAAGAGAACGCACGGAAATCTTGTGGAATATCTATGTAAAGCTTGTTAAAAACATAAATATGGGGTATAAGTGTATCTACACAAAAAAGATTCTACAATACTTTATTGAAGGATTACGTTTGATTTCTCCCGAAGAATTATCCGACGTCATATCCGACTTTCTTAAAAACAAATAACGAGCTGTGGAAATTCTACAAAGCAGAAATGCAATTGTTGTCCCTTGGTGTAAGAACTATTATTGAAATAGTTGTAGTTATAATGTTGTCGAATCATTTCAACAAACATAACTGAACAGAAGAAAATTGAATTGACTAGAATATTTTTTGTTTTGTTCACATGTTACTTATGTTATTGTTTACTGAGACTCCTTAACAAATGGTCAAGTTATTATAAAACGTAAATATAACTGCTAGTTTTTCAATTCATTGTTCAAAACAATACACATTTTTCAAAAATTTTGTCTGTATTTTTTTCAATTTTACATAAAAATCAATTTCAGCATACCGCTTATATTTGGTGGGAGTCTAGTTAAAAAATATACACGACCTCATTTATTTCAATTTAAAGTCTTTACAATTTGAAGAATCTCAACTATACGATTTTCATTACCCACCGCTTAACGGTACCCTATGTCAATTATCTATTCTTTTTAAAAGGCAACAAAAATTTTAGGTTTCTACATGTTTTAACGGATTTACAAGGACTTGGTTATGAGCCTTTCAAAAATCGACCACAGCTGAAATCGTATTTATTGTTTCTATCCAAATTTCATATAATTAAGGGGGCAGGATCCGTCATTGATTTCGGAATTTTCAAAAACAGTTTTTTCGTTCAAAATCAAGAAAATTTAAAGGAAAATGTGTTCACTGCATTCTATTCTCCAACCGAAACATAGTGAACACATTTTCATCGAATATTTTCTAGTTTTGAACAAAATAACTGCTTTTGAAGTTTCGATGATGACGATGACGGAGCGTTGAACGTTAAGTTTATAATTTCCAATAGGGTTCATTCAAATATTACGTAACGCAAAATTTGCCAATTTTGGACCCCCTCCCTCCCCCACGTAACAGCTTTTGTATGGAAATTTTCAAATTTTTGTATGAACCGTAACACTATGTCAGACCCCTCCCTCCACCTGTTGCGTTACGTAATATTTGAACAATCCGTAAATTGCACGTACTTTTTGACCTAGCATAAATTTCGTACAACAAAGTCATTCAAATATAACGCAATTTGTGCAAAACTGATAAGAGGAGCTTCCAGAAATGTAACATCATCAACAAACAGGTAGCGTAAAAATCGCTAAAAATTCAAATTCTGCTCTTGACAAGTGCAAGAATAAAATGTGTGAAAATCAGATCTTTATCTGCACTAGTCTCAAAATGGTAGTATGGTAAAGTCGTGCCCATACCATCTGGGACACCCTATAAATAGTTACGTTTATGTCGTAAATCAATAGTGATTTAAAACTATTGAACCAACAAGAAGACTACTAAAGTAGTTTACAATATTGAACTAGATTGGTTTATGTTGAATTCATCGTAAGGTGATAGCTGTAGTGTCATAAAAATAATTGATAGGTCTAATTTGTATGACATAAATTTTATTCTAAAGTGATGTATTATATATTTTATAACTTAAAAACTAGTTAAACTATTCAGAAACGTAAATAAATTGAAAAAATAATAGTTTTAATACGTATCAGCAGCAAGATTATGTAATTAATCCATAAAAATATTGTTGTTATACTTTACACACATAATAGAGTACGCATCAGTCGTTTTTCCATACAAAATGGTCAAGATTGGAAGTTTGGATCTCGACTTCTAGTACTCCAATGGCCCGAAATTTTCACTACAGCTTGAACTGGAAGTTGGAAGCCGTAAATTCGCAGCTCAAATTTTAAAACAATCACATGTTTTAAATTTAGGCAAATATGATAAAATTTTGAGTTCGAAATTATTTTTGAATTAAATATTTAGAGCAATATGTCCTTCCACAAAACCATTCAATTTGATAAACAAGTTTGTAGTTTTGATGGTTTCTAAAACATTTCAGGTCAATCGCAGTACTAGAAGCCGAGATCCAGGCCTGCGTAGTACAAAAAATTGCATAATTAAATTGCGAAAAAAAATATAAAAGAAAAAAACATATTATTGTTGTCATGTCTACCTATCTCAAGTGATATTAATTATTCTACCTTTTGACTTGGTATCTTTTATCTGTTCGTACCTACGGAATTTCTGAGCTAAGAGTACTGGCTGCAGTTGGCACAGAAGATAGACTTCCCGGACTGTGGACTGATTAACATATTATTTTATTCTTTATTTACAGGATATAAAAGTGGCGACGAGGATTATGGAAATGTGTGTTGAAGCTAATCGATTTTCTTTGGGCTGGCGAATTGCCAATTGTATCTGTTTTTGAAAGTGTGGTAAAATTGCCGATTTGAGTTGAACCAAATTGTTCTTCAGAGCTGACGAAATTGTCGTTTATTGTGTACATAGTTGTTCTTTTGTGAAGCGATTGCTGTATTGAGATGAACGAAATTGTTCTTTAGTGTTGACGAATTTGTCAAATGTAATGTTGAGCAGTAAAATCCAATGATTTGAATGTTTTGCGTATTTAAGATAAGATCGTGGAATTATTTTGATATATTTTCGATTTTTCGTTGTACTTCCCGGACTGTGGACTGATTAACATATTATTTTATTCTTTATTTACAGGATAAAAAAATTGTCTAATTGTAATGATTTTCAAAAGTGTCCAATGAAGCTTCATTTCTGTCTTGAAAGACACATTTTTCGCGCTACCTGGGTATTAGAACGAGCCTCGAAAGTAAAAACTGTTGAACGGCAAAAATTGAAACATTTCGTTTGTAATGTTTCCCATACTAAGGAGAGTGTTCTGAAATTGAAGCTGTCCGTAATATGAATCAAAACGGTAATGCATTTTATGTCATTTCTAGATGGATTCGTCTCATATTTTGCCCATTTGTTACGTACATATACAACTTATATATGCAAGAATTGTCGAAATCAATCCATAATTCTTAAAGTTACAAATGATCAAAGTTGAAGAATGTTGGAATAGTGTCAAAAGAAGCCCTGACTTACGCTATTTAAATTTTTGAAAATGTTCAAGGCTCTGTCCTTGTTTACTGTGTTTAATGATCCGGAAAAAACAATCATTCATTTCTATAGAAAAATAATTGTAAGAAACATTAACATGTATCGCTTCTTTAAGTTTTGTTCATTTATATTATTTTGTAAAAACTGCTTTTTTATTAGATTTAAAACATTTCATTTGTACCAAATATGTACTCCGAAAAATCCAAACTATAAATATCGCTTAGTTCAATAAAGAATACTCTGAGCATCAAATACAGTTAATAATCATTCGTTTTCATTCGATTCAAAGCAATTCTTATTTATTGCTCAACCCAAAACCAAATTTACTTCTATCTAAAGCTAAATTTTGCTTTGCTTCTATTGATGTGACACACTTGTGTATATTCTGACTAATTTCTTACTTGCTACATATTACTATTTTCTTCAAATTTAATAACTTACCTTTTATTGCAGGTACTGCAGATAAACTTTCGCTCGTCCTCGGGCACATGCGTCTGCTGATGTGCGGTCAACTGGTATCTTTTCGCAAACGATCGATCGCACTGGTCACACTTGTGCTTCATCGCATCCGGTGGATTATGCCTCAGCATGTGAAGCCTCAAATTCAGACTATTGCAGTAGGATTTTTCGCACAATGTACACCGGAACGCGTCCGGATTCATCCGTTTAGTGGCGTGTTCCAGCAGTTTGATGCGTTTGTTAAACCTGCGATCGCAACAAATCACCACTGGATGTGCGATCTGATGAGCTTTTCGGGCATGTTGCTTATAATCGGAAAATCGAGGAAATGTTGTTTCGCATTCTGCACATTGCAACTTGCAGTGATCACTGATCTTTTTATCTTCCTCTTCTATCTGCTCAATTGATTTGTTATAGTTTCTCTCAGCAGTTTTTGAAACTTTTCCAGTTGTTTGCTTTTTTCGTACTTTCTTGGGTATTTCTTTCGCTTTCTCGGTGTCAGAGTCGGAACTTTCCGATCCAGTCTTTGACTCGTTTGGTTCATAATCTGAATGACCCTCTTCTTCATAGTCATCTTCATGTTCTACTTCTTCCTCTTCCATCTCCTTATGCTCGTCGTGCTTTTCCTGGCTATTATGGGCATTTGTTTCTTTCTGCAAAGGCAGGTTTTCATTCTCTTCTTGTTTGAGATCAATGCTTTGTGGCTGTTCAACTTCAACCAAGTACGTGTCATGGAATTCGGGAGTGTAGGACGATGGCTCTACAACATAAATTAAAAAAATATTGAATGAAAAAATTCACATATATGGCTAGAACAAATTCAGAGCTGATAGAGAAAGCTGGGGGCCCAGATAGCCGTAGCGGTAAACGCGCAGCTATTCAGCAAGACCAAGCTGAGGGTCGTGGGTTCGAATCCCACCGGTCGAGGATCTTTTCGGGTTGAAAATTTTCTCGACTTCCCAGGGCATAGAGTATCTTCGTACCTGCCACACGATATACACATACAAAAATGGTCATTGACAAAGTAAGCTCTCAGTTAATAACTGTGGAAGTGCTCATAAGAACACTAAGCTGAGAAGCAGGCTTTGTCCCAGTGGGGACGTAATGCCAGAGAGAAGAAGAAGAGACAGCTGATCAGTAGGACACGATGATCCTTATTATGGATCAATGCACGAGTTCACTAATTTGACGTTTGAGCGGTGCCGAATTCACTTGTTGCCATGGTCACGTAAATAACATGGCACCGCTCAAACGTCAATGAGTGAACGCGTGCATTGGTCCATAGGCCAGTGGAAGTGGTTCACCCAGAGTGAATTTATAGCAGAGAAGGAGTAGATTCCTCCTTCTCCTGGCCTATAAATCAAATTTTAAAGTTGACAGGTAGGGTTTTGTTCTTCTTCGTCGTAAGCGCTACTATTCGTCGTATCAAACTTTAAATGTTCCACTACGGCGGATATTCAAACTTACCTGCAACATAAATTCATTATCCAAGTGTAATTTTGTGAAAGCTGTTATGGTTTATACACTTGTACACCAAAAGTGCTATAAAACTACTGTATTTTGGTAAATAACTTCAGTTCAATCATCCACTTTGCACTTTTTTACCGAAATCGCATGGACGAACACGATTTGGGAGAAATGCTTAGCGATCGACTGAGCCACACCACTTTCCAACACAAGTTTCTTCCCGCCCCCGTGGGTGACTTACTTTGCCGGGCGCTTATTTTCACTATGGAAAACCTTCGTACTTCTTCACTGAAGGATTTCATTCCAATCCCACGCCGTAAAACTTCAATAAATCACCAAATTTTACGAAATTTCCTCAACCGCCGCGTATAATTAAGAATGTAAACAAAGTTCAATCCGTCGTACTGAGAAAAAAAAAGCTTGTGTGCATCAATGTGTACGCGACGTTCGACGAAAAATACGATTACTTTGATTGTGTTGTTTTCGCTGTACTGTGAGCAAATGCCATAATTGTTCGGTCAAAAGGAATTGTGTTCATATGTTCGTGCTGAATTGACGAACAATTAATTTTAAAGGAAATTAGTATATTCCATCATGCTGAAGGAATGGAGGGAGATGCCCGTAGATCTATATATTCTAGTAAAACATTTTATTATTGCGTTGATATGTTGTGTTTTGACCACTCAATACACACAGTGAGCCGTAAGTTGTGAGACGAATCTGGAAACTGATTGCGACGGAGTTGAAAACGATACGACGGATTGAGAATACGGTAAGATGCATTTTCTTTGCATTATTTCCAAAAAGAGATCAAGATTTATCAAAATGTTATTGTACAATGCTAAAGCCGTTTTGAGGAAGAATTGTTTGGCATCGATTTGTATCAGCATCATTAACTGCAATACTGGGAAAATTGCAGTTCTCACTGATCAATGCTTAATACGATGGATACTAGCCCATCACCCTACTGGAATCATTGTTTTCAAGTTTTGTCGAAGAGCGAAAGAGAGAGAATTTCGCCGTGAAATGCCTTATGCTCACAGTAATGAATCAGCGCTTCTAGGAGTATGGTTGACAATTTATTTCCAGCAAACGAAAAATAATAGGCTTAAATACATTATGATTGATTGTGATGCTGTATAGATTTTTTATAGTTCACGTAGGTAAAATGTCTTTTGTGTAATTGCACACTATCCGATGAGATATTTTCCGTTTAATCCACATCTGATCCATATCTGTGTGCTATCCATAACTGTGGGGCGACTGTAAAGCTTTATATGTTCTTTGTTTTCTTTGTCCTATCCTTCACAACAGTTAGATCCGATGATGTTAGAACATACGAAGGCAAATCAATCCAAATAGTGAATAAATTTTAAACTAATATTGCAGGTTTTCCATTCTGTTTCTCATTTTTACAGAAAATGAGACAGAATCAACTGTATAACGAATCACAGATCTGATCAGTTTTACTCAATGAATGCTCCCGGTTTTCAGTATCTATTGGTCTCAAACCTACTGCTCACAATAAGAAATAATGTAAGAATAAAGCAGATTTTCCATACACTTACCTGCTTTAAAAGACTCGACAATATCTACAGTTTCTATTGACGATTTTAGATTAGAATGAGCTTTCTGCATGCTAGAGTAGAAAATGTGAAACTGATTTACTTGATTCCAACATTCCTCACAGATGTGCTTGTAATGTAGTTCTTCTGGCTGAAATAAAGTTTAGCTTCATTTTTGGCGATTATTGTTTAACTTGTTCTTAGGAATTTACCTCAAACCATAAATGTTTCACCAGTATGGGACCAATAGTTGGAACTTGCCGTTCGTCGAACTGCACCTCCAGCAAGTTGGGATTTTCAGCCAAGCAAACCACACATACATTGGCTTCTAGAAATTCCACTTCAATGTCCATTTTCACTTATTATTTTAATAGTACAGCTGCTGGAAAAGTTCGAAATCAGGCTAAATAATACACAAGTTTATTTACGACATAAACAAAACAATCCCAAAAATGATAATTTTGTTACTACGGTGTAATACTGAAGTATGGCTAAAGTTTTACACCCTGGTTAAACCCAGATAATGAATTTACCCTGAGGTTGGTTTACTATCTCTCGATATCAAGTTGACATTGAATCTACTGCACAGTTGGGACATTTGATGAGGTACTACCAAGGCGAAAACTAGCATCTTCCGTCAAATGACAATCAATTGGTGTATTTTATTCCAAAGGGCGTCATTCGCGTCTACGAAGGTAATTACCACAGTTGACCCTATGCGTGAAGCTCCGATTATTGTACATGGCAAAGCATAGGAAGTCAATTTTCAAATGCTTCTGAAAAATTCAAAACACTTTTTAATTAAATTCTGTTAAGTGTACGGGGTTAGACTATTGATCAACTATAGAATCAGCAGCATATTGAGAAAAAATATAAAACTCAAAATTATATGCCTATAATGTAGCCCATAAAATATATATCAACATATACTGAAAAGATTTTAAATAACTATTGTAGTTAATTTTATATGAGCATTTGAAATTCCGCTTCCTATACCTATACCGGGTAAAATTTTCGACGCTTCACGCATCGAGCAAACTTTTCCCAGATGGCAGCACCGTACCTTCGTACACTCGAATTCTCAGTTACGAAGCGAATTACCACAGTTGACTCTGTTTCACGGATTCATAAGAGGTTAATTTGTATGGCACAAATGAACTTGCCATGGAGAAATCTTGATAGCTTATCGTTTCCGGATAGATACCGACAGATGGGTCTATAAATATATAATACTCTATAAAGATTGGATCAACAACGAAAAGTACAGCAATCGTTGCTGAAACAAAGCTGCTCAACCCCGCTTCAATGCTGTGTTATTTCCCATTAACAATCAGATGCACTAAACAGCGCACTGTCTCCAATGTTATGTTTAACGAATGGAAACAGCAGCGGAAGCCGACGATCTGCGATGCTTAATGTGCTGGACGATATTGATAGAATTTTAGACCAGGCCTGCCCAACGTACGGCCCCATTTTATGCGGCCCGCGAAGAGTTTGAAGATTCCTCTCATATCCGGCCTGTTTATTGTTCTACCAACTTGAATTAGAATATACCAAGTCTGATGATTTCCTTTTTTTATTAAAGCAAAATTTTTAAAGTTTGAGAATTGAAGAATAGCTGAATTTTAGTACTTTTTTCGAATTTGAATAATCTTTAGAGTTGTAAAAGACAATTTTGAAGTACGTAATGTAATGATATAAAAAAGTGAATTACCATCAATGTTTAACAAATGTTGTGTCAAATAAAATCACACTTAATCAAAAGCAGAACTCTTCCTGAGTTCTGGGCGTTAATTTTGCACAGTTCTGAGAAGGGTTATTTAGAATATTAGGAACATTTTTCATGAAATTTTGGACAGGATTCTCAAACAATCAAACAAAATAAAACACTGAAGCCGGATTTGCTGTTGAAAAGGAATCGCCAAAGAAATTCCTCGCCGATTCCTAGCAGAAGTTTTCTACAGTGACTCCCATTTGAACTGACTTTTTTTTAACTGCATACTGCGAACAGAAAAAAGCGCTTTCTTGATCTATTGTCTGCAGGAATTTCCCATGCATCAAAATAGGCCAAGAAATTACTTTTCAGCAGCGAATCAGGCTTGCATCTGGAACATACCTATCACAAAATCCTGGACAGAACATTTACACCAGGCCTGCCCAACCTTTTTGAACCGCGGGCCACATTGCAGGAATAATTTTGTGTCACGGGCCACATTTTTAAACGTACAAATATTCCCATGAAGTTTGACGAAAGTTAGTAAATGAAGTTCATAAAATCTGACGAAAATCAGTGAATCGAGTAAATTTTATTTGAAGAAATGGATAAAAAGATGATTGCTGCTAAGCATTCTGCTGGACATTGTGAGAGTCCCTTTCAAAATTGGATCCTGTAAGAATAAAATCAAACATTTTTTTTAGAATCGTACTCCGAATTCTGTCAGAATCCGACCTAATGTTATTAGCATAATCTGGAATGTGCTAGAATCCTGTTCAAGCTTTTGCGAAAATTTTAGTCAGTATGTCCAAGATTTTACAACTTTCGTGCCTAGGATTCCTTAGGAATCTCAATAATCATTTTGAAATGCCATCTAGAAATATTTAAAAATGCTTATTTTCTCGAAACAAACCTGCTCATAATTTTATAATAAATTCGTTTAGTTTTCTGTCATATGTTACATAACGTTATGTTGTAATCTTGTCCCGGATTTTACAAAATTATGAATTGAATTCGTTGAAAATTTTGGCTATGGAATCCTGGTAAAAATTCTATGAGAATCCAGTCAATGTTATTCGCTAAAATCGTGTCCAGAATTCTTAAAAAAAATCCTGTTCAAGGTTTTGTAAAAAGCCTGCCTATCTCATAATCCTGTTAAAGATGAATGTCGGAGAAAGTCATGGTAGAAACATTGTTGAAACATCCATAATTTGAAATTAAGAATTTGAATAAATTAAGTATCTAGGTTAACAACCAAACAATTCAAATAATTACTTTGCTAAAATTTCAGATTGAAAATAAATTGAAAATTAAATAGGCTTAGTATGTTCTATTTTCGGGTTGGTAGAATATTCAACGGGTCAAATATGAGAAGAGTCTTCGAACCCTCCGCGGGCCGCAGAAAATGAAGTCGCGGGCCGGATGCGGCCCGCGGGCCGTACGTTGGGCAGCCCTGATTTACACAATCCTAGATGGGATTCTGAAAGAATTCCGAACAAAATTCATACAAATTTCATACTACAATTTCCCAGATTCTTGGACAGGATTATAGAAATCGAGCACGATTCTGAATTCGAAGAATCCAGCACCTTATTTAATCCTAAGCGAAATTATCACAAAATCTTATACTGCATTCTCAAAACAATCAGGACATGATTCTATTTGAATTCTTAGCAGGGCTTTCATGGATAGGTAAGATTCTGACAGAATTCCGATTTGGTTTCTAATATAACATTGCACTCTATTCTGATATACTTAATGGCAAGATTGATACAAGAAAACTAAATTCGATTATATAATCCGAAGCACAGTTCTCACCTGATCTTCGGTAAGATGCTCAAATTTTTGTATGACCTCCAAAGAAAACTATTTTAGCAACTTAATTTTGTTCGATTTTGTGAAAATGAAATTTGGCCCGCCATATGTTCATGTTGCTGAGATATGGCCCGCGGTTCAAATAGGGCAGGCCTATTTTAGACCATGCAAGCCAGTGCTAATCCTATTGGATTTTTGTAAAGCCTTAGACACCGTTTCCCACAGCATAATGTGTAGAAAACTACGACAAATATTTGGTTTTTCTTTTGATGCAGTGAACCTTAAAAAGTCGTATTTAGAAAATAGATTTCGAACAGTTCTCAATAATGAATTTTTTTTTCTAAATTGCTACATACTGCATCAGGGGGTGGGGTCCAATATTATTTTCTTTATACAGTCGCCTCTCCACAACTTGATATCGAAGGGACCCTCGAGATAGAGAAAGATCGAGACAAAGAACATTATTTTAATGAACACTAGATTGAAAATCACTCCGTTACTAGGAAAATAATAAACAAACAGACTTCATTTTGAGCTTTCAAATGGTTCTGAATCGCTTAAATCTGGTCTAGTAACCTTTGTAATAATGTTAAGTAACACTCAGGCAAATGGACTATCGATATACATAGGAACCCCTTGTGAAAATTCGCCACAAGGAATCGGGTTGAAATTCATAAATTAGCATAGCATAGCATAGCATAGCATAGACTGACTGTACATGTCAATGGTTGCTACTCCGTGATTGATCGGAACTGGTAAGAATTGCACTACGATCCAAATGAATAAGGGATGGGAGTTTCTGCTTACTCTCGAAGTGCAATTTTAGCAGATCTAATATTATTGATCAATAACGGCGCCGGCCAAGTCCTTACAGTCAGTTGGGATAGGGAAGGAATGTTAGGGTGTAATGATTGTTGCTTCTAGAGACCGAGAATACCTCTGCATCTCCACAATCACCACGGGAAGGGTGTTTATTAGTGAGGGAGGAAAAGATCTGGGAGTCACCTCTGGTCGGTGATGCGATCCATGGACAAGGGGGAAATATACGACTTATATTTAAAGCTAGTTGTGTATTTTTGTCTCGAGAAGTTTTTGGTAGAAGCTTTAAAAAATAGGTCAACATCTATAATGTCGAACAATTCAAAAGACGTTTTTATTAATGTCGAAAACTGAAAATTACATGTATATATTTTGAATTATATGAAACAGGAATAATGCCGACACTTGTAGTGACGAACCATACATAGTTTGTTTGAAAATGACATATGAGTATTACTGTGCATTTTGTCTCGATATGGTAGAAGTTTTAAAAAATACGTCAACATTCACAATGTCGAACAATTCAAAAGATAATTTTTAATAATGTCAAAAAGAGACAAATATATGTATATTGAAATTGTATAAGAAAATAGCATAATGCCGACACTTATAGTGACGAACCATACAAAGTTTGTTTTAATATTACATAAAAGTTACGCTTTCAAGAAAAAATGTGTTATCATAAGCATGAAACGAACTCACCAGTTGGTAATCCATTCTCGACTGAACACAAAACTGACACTGACAGCAAAACTTCTTGGCGTTCCGAAAACAAACCGTCTTGCTTGGGCCTTCCCAAATACCTACCCAGCAAGACGCTCCAAAACAGGGAAAAAAAAAACTCCGGCGACGAAAACACGCGCGAAACCGTGAGCAAAATCTATCGGACGACGCAAAACCGAACTGTCCTGCTTGGGCATCACGAAGCACTACCCAGCAAGACGCTCCAAACAGGAAAAAAAATTCTCCGGCGACGAAAACGCGCGAAATTGTGAGCAAAATCTAACGGACGACGCAAAACCGAACTGTCCTGCTTGGGCCTCACGAAGCACTACCTAGCAAGACGCTCCAAAACAGGAAAAAAAAAATATTCTCCGGCGACGAAAACGCGCGAAATCGTAAGCAAAATATATCGGACGACGCAAAACCGAACTGTCCTGCTTGGGCTTCACGAAGCACTACCCAGCAAGACGCTCCAAACAGGAAAAAAAAAAATTTCCGGCGACGAAAACGCGCGAAATTGTGAGCAAAATCTAACGGACGACGCAAAACCGAACTGTCCTGCTTGGGCCTCACGAAGCACTACCCAGCAAGACGCTCCAAACAGGAAAAAAAAATTCTCCGGCGACGAAAACGCGCGAAATTGTGAGCAAAATCTAACGGACGACGCAAAACCGAACTGTCCTGCTTGGGCCTCACGAAGCACTACTCGGAATCGGGTTGAAATTCATAAATTAGAAAACAAAAAAAGTTTTCGCGGCAACCTGGAATCGAACCAAGGATCTTGCGATCGATAGGCTCGTGCGTACACACAGCGCCTATCGACACCTTGGTGTGGATGGATGCCAAAACGATACATAAACCGTTCGTATTGCGATAATCGTTCCATCTTTCATAAGGCAATATGTATGAATTTCGAAAGTCCAGTTCGCTGCGTGAATAATGTTAATATCGACATATAGAGAGAAAATTGGGAACAAAAAATCAACAGGAATACTTCGAGATATGGAGTTATCGAGATATGGAGGATATCGAGGTACGGAGAGAGAAACCGTATGCAGAATGAAGGAACCGAAGCAATCATCGACATAAGGAGAGATATCGAGATGTAGAGCATCGAGATAAGGAGAGTCGACTGTATACTAATAATTTTTCCTTCATCTTAAAGCACTGCCATATTCACATTTTCGCGGTTGATGTACAGTAGACCTGTTCACTTTTGTTAAGGTCTACCATATTTTTTATATTTTTTGGAAGAATTTTTCTTGACCGCAACAGAAACAAATGTACCGTTAATCAAAATTATAACTTCTGTGCTTTTCCACCGAGTCGAAAAAACTTCCCCGAGGAGGAGCTCTTAGAATAAACTAAGTGATCGATGAAAATCAAGAGCTTCGTATTAGATCTTATAAAAAGGCTCGGATTGTGATTTTCTAACTAGTTGAGCAAAAACAGTGCATAGACATATCAAAACCATATGGTCAGATGAAAGCTTAGGCTTGCGGGATTTGATTACAAAATAAGACAGAAAGGTTGAAGTCGCCTTTGTCGCTCGCAGGAGCTTGGAAACAATGTTAACCAACAGTAGGTACACTAGAGCACTTCATAACAACAAGCAAACATAATAAGCAAACAAAATAAATGAAAGACGTTAAATTTATTCTGTAAGATCCAAGCCAGATGGTGGGTATGAAACATGATCTTATTTTAATGTCAAAAATTGAAAATGAAACCCTGGGGCGAAATAAATCATCATATAACCAAGCACGTTTTAGGATAAAAAAAAAACCTTATTTAATAAATGTGGGTCTCCTGATTTTAAAAATAATGTCAAAATTCTTTCATTCTGTGTTTCGATCATTTTGCAAAGTTAGGAATCTACTTTGTGAAACGAGCAGATTCATGTGACTCGGCTGTAGTCAGTGTCGATCAGAGTAAGCATGCATATGAGCCTATGCATGCTATAAAACGTTTGACTTTTACTATGCGCCCTGTTTTTAAGATGCCCGTGAAAGATAGAGCGAGACAGCATCAACACACGGCGCACAGTAAAAGTCAAAAGAACAAAAGAATTTATGGCACGTAAAAAGGCTCATTTCAGATGTCACCCGACGTCTTCCACTAATCCAATCACAAAGAGTGTCAACTGTCGAAAAACTCTAGTGACAGAGCCGAGTAGAGTGATTTTTTTCGGTCGACAGTGACTTCAGTCGAGTCATTTTGATCGTCTAGACTTATATATTAGACCACTCAATCTTTGTAAATCTGCATAATACGCCTAAATGTAGGGAATTTTCCTTGAAATAAGCACGTTATTCAAGAATGTATGGTTTTGTGTGCAAAAACCTATGCTTGTAATGCTGTATGAATTCAAAGATGAGTTCAGTAGTTCATACTTAGGGCCCTATTTTTTAAGTCGAGTCGATCAATATGACTCGACTGGAGTCACTGTCGACCAAAATCTTTGCTCGACACGGCTTACTTTGATCGACAGCGATTACAGACCAGTCACATGAATCTGCTTGATTTACAAAATAGACCCCTTAAACTTACACAACCCGAAATTTGCATATAGGTCCAGCACTAGCGGATAGGTTTGTACCAGAGTAGATTTAAATGTCAATTCCATACAAATCCGCGTTCCAATCGAGCAGGAGACCTGTCAAAGCTGGAACAAGACGTCACTCTTGTTTACAGGCACTCTAGTTTGTACTAGAGTGTCCATCCCGGGACATCCCGGGACAAAAAATCCCGGGATTTGACAAATTTCGGGATTTCCCGTTTCCCGGGATTTTGTTTCTGGCATCTCGGGAATCCCGGGATTCCCGAAATGAACGTAGAATTTGATGAAAACCACTAAATATCAATGAAAAACAATGACATTTTTCCACATTATCAACCTTATCTGATAAAGTAGAACAGCACAATGAAAAAGAAAATAAACGAGTAATTATTTTCCTGAAAAGATCAATTTACCAAGTAAGAAACACATATTGTTATTTGTCTAGTTGCAAAATTTGAATGCTTCTCTTTTTAACATTAGCCGTTTTTATAAGCCTATGCTGAGATAACAAATTTGAAAGTACACCCAAAATGCCGTAAATCGCAAGTTGGTACCATCTGTAAAATGTAGGCATTGAAAATATAGACTGAGAAGTTTTCAATCTCGTTTTCCATACAAATATTAAAATTATTTCAGAAGATTAGAATATGTTTTGATCTTTCATAATTTGTTTTTCCCTCCGTTACCTTTCCAAGAAAAATATTAAAACGATCAAATAACGATTCATTTCTGTGTTACACGATGCGAAAATCTGCAGTGGTATCTGACATGCGTATACTTTTCATTATGGGACAATTCGACTTAGTGTTTTTCCCAATTTTACTGAACAAAAAGTGATTTCACGTTAGTGCAGCTAAAAAATCATTAGGAGATATAATGAAAACTGATATCAACTCAATTTTGACCAAAATGCAAATGGCATTGACTTACGATTCACGGCAGTAAACTTCAATCAATAATTTTCAGTAATTAACTTTTAGCATGATTTACAATCCCTTCAATTATCTTCAATCGTTTCTTTTGTTCTAAAGTTTTTATGACTTTTCAAAGATTAGAAGCAAATTTCTTTAAAATTATGAATTGAGTTTTCATCGTACTTATATTCAGAAGTGTTATACAGGATTTGAAAAAAAAATCCATAGCAAACCCGTAAATAGTCAAGCTAAGTTTTGATTTTTGTTAGGTTACATCATCAGAATAAGAAAATCTTATCTGAAATGTGATTTGCTATAATTAACATATTATTTTGAAAGGTTACATTATCTGTTTATTTCATTGAAAAAAATGTATTGTTTAATTTGGTTTGAAAAATGTATTTATTGAAAATTTGATAAATCCCGGGATCCCGGGATTTCCCGGACAAGCACAGATTTTGGTGCCGAGTCCCGGGACGAACAAAATGGCCGGGAAATGGACACTCTAGTTTTTACTGACATTTCCAACAGTATTGCTTAGGCGGCATCCATTTATTGCGTAACGCTAAAATTGAAATTTTTCGACCCCCTCCTCCCCATCTGTAACGCCTTTTGTAAAAAAAAAAAAATTTTGTTATGAGCCGTAACGATTAAGCCTACTCCCTCCTTCCCATAGAGCGTTACGTAATTTGTGGACGACGCCTTACAGGGTGATTACTGTCAGTAAAGTAAATGTTCGTAGATAAAAGATGTATGTATGAATTTTAATTTCCGGTGTACATCCTGTTTTGCACATCTATAAAGTTTGTTTTGACAAAGTAAAGATTAAATCTTTTTTCATTTACCTTAGTTTTAAGTCATATGTGTTGTTTTAAAGGCATTGCACCTGGCACGCACGTTTTCCACAGATATGTATTTTTGACTAAACTTCGCTGAAAAAATTGCCTGATTGAAACAGCATATTACCACAATCTTTTAGACTTACTAGGGAATAGAATGAGGCAGATTATGGAAAATTTTAGCGAAAAAAAATGTAATTTTTGGTTAAAATATATGCTTTTGAATAACGTGCGTGTTAACTGTAATGCTTCTGAAACAATGCTTGTGGCTGGAAATTGAGGTAAAAAAATTAATTTGTTATCTATGTATAGCAAAGACAAATGTTATAGATGTCCTAAACTGGATATGCACTGGTAATTAAAATTCATTTAACCATTTTTTTTTTTCATGATTACTTATTTTACTGACAGGATATAGTAATCACCCTGTACACTTTTATAAACTGTGAATAAGCTAAACTAACCTTAATGAAAATGAAATAGTTCAAAATCATCATTAGACATCTATAAACTAGAAAACATGGAATGTGTGTGTGATGTCCACGAAACATTAAGTATGCTTGGAAGAAAATGCTTTTTGGAACACCATCAATATGTATGTTCTATTGTATGTTGTATGTTCTAGAACTGTCAAGAATTCAAACGGAAACCACTTTCTGCATATTGATATAGATTTTACAAACATTGTAAATACTTTAAAAAATCCTAAAAATCGTTAGGGGCTCATCAAAAAATTTCAACTAAGTTTTAGAATAAAAAATAATAGAAAATCCACTTATCGCTTTTTAAAATTTAAGATTTCTTAAAAGAAAATCTTGCATGAGTCTTAAAAAATCAAATAAACTAGGCATCATTCATTCATAATTTATTGGTATTACATTGTTATTACAATCTAAGATAATTACAATAAAACCGCGTCAACTAGGCAATACCCCACGAATTTAGGTTGGATTTCAAATGGAAAACCCATAAAGCATACGTTGATAACTGCCTGGAGGAATCAAAATTGTGGAATTCTCACAAGGGAAGGTCACGATGGTGTTACACGGGGTTTTCAACCGGACTATTTTTGTTAGATTCTACATGTCAAAAAATGAAAAACCCCAAAGCCTTTCGGATGATGAACCAGTGGTGTAGCCAGGAGGGACTCTAAGGCTTTGGGGTTTTTCATATTTCGACATGTAGAATCTAACAAAAATAGTCCGGTTGAAAACCCCGTGTAACACCATCGTGACCTTACCTTGTGAGTGCCTTTAAAGTAAGCAGGGTTGGGAAAAATCTTGAATTTCACTCAATCTGTTGGAGAAAACCCTGAAAAAAAAAATAAATCCGGAAAGTATCATCGTTATAACAAATCCTATAATCTCTGAGAAAACTTCTGTAGAAATTTCTGCTAAACTCTTGCAATGATCTCTGAAAAACTTCTTAACTTCAGAGGAAGTCTTGGAGGTTTTTCTAGATGAGTTGCTAAGATCGCCGAAAAAAACTCTGCAGGATTTTTTGAAAAACATTGAACATTGGTCGGAACAAATGCTGTAATATTTGCTGGCGTGGAACCTCCAATGAATTTTTTGAAGAATCCATGAAGAAATTCATATGAAAACGGCTGAAGAAATAACCGAAAAAACCAGCGTAGGAAACCCTTGAGTCATTCTTGTAATGACTCATGGAAAAAACCTTGAACGAAAACTGGGGAATAAACCCTGAGGAGAACTGAGATGTAAGTAAGGAGTTAGAGAATAGAAGAGGTTTTATCGGCCCAAGTGCTTCAGTAGAACTAAGACTGTCCGATAGATATATAGAAGAAATTTGTGAGAATGTTGGAAAGCATCTTCAAAGCGGAGTTAACTGCTTCCAGCTCTTTAACATAAGAAGGGGAGTTTTCGGAATTTTGAACAAATCACATGTTAGTCAGTGGGTACAGTATCACTGCCAATCACAGGCCAATATATATATTTTTTTTATTTTCTTTTTAATGTTATAGTTTGATAATGCTTTTTTCTGCAACGCACAGAAATCTCCCAACAGAGCTGCTCTGAGATCTTCAGCATCTTCATTGTTTTTTTTTGTGCATTATTTTTATGAATATCGAACTTAATAGATAGTCAACGAACCACAGATTTTATACACAAACAGGTCTTTTTGCTCAGCTGTGATTGCAGTAAATCAGCTCACGTTAGTCAGATTGGGCATTTCAAATACGTTTTATGGTTTTCTGTTCGCTGATTTGTTAGGATTGACTTTTGATTTGGGGTTCATAGACAGCGCCTGTTTTTTTATATATTTTCTATTCTTACAGTATTGCTTTCTCTAGCTTCTCTTCTATATAAAAACACAATTTAAATGCCATTCCTTACAATAATCAAGTTACTTTCATTTCAAATGGTGTCTCTCCGATAATTGTTTTGACTAGTATAAAATTCAAAATAAAAACACTTACTAACTCATTTTTAATCAATTGCTGCATTGATTTAGCATAGCTTCTCAGGTATAGTTGCGTAACTGGTTCAACCACTCTCTGTAAAATAAATTAAAATCTAATCCTAATGCATGTCCCCGACCGAAAACTAACATCTAAAGCACATATAAGTTAGAATAACATCACCGTCGAAGCGACAATCGAGAAGCGAAACACTGGATGGTTGTCGATTTGCGGTGGTAACAGGTCAAACTTAGTAGGTATGCAGTGAATAAAGTAAGAGGTACGGAAATTACTGTAAAAGTTTCAAAGAAAAAACTTAATTCACATACTATATAAAAAACAGGAATGAAAGATAATGTGATGTTATCTTGCGGGTCCGTTGGGGGACATTGTAATAAAGGTGGTTATCTGTCGAGGCCTATCTTGAGCATCGCATTTCTTTTGGGGAACATCAATAGTTTTCAGTCTGTTGATTTTAGCGCTGTAGCTGGGGAAATGCTTTATTCGACTACCCCAAGCCGGTAGTTTTCGATTTTAGCAAAGTTTAAATTAACTTAAAAAGATTGCTTAGAAATAGACTAAAACTCGACCGCTGGCTATAGACTATCCGTTGCTGTTAACTCCAGGTCAAATCGTAACCTTTCCAGTTGGTGTTTGGCGCCAAATAGACTCGCTGCCCATTGTAGAAGAACGATACCACTCCGCGATAGGCAGTGCGTGGTACTCCACTCTAAAAATGAAGGGAAAAATGTGATGGAAATTCCTTTGAAACACGTGCAAACAGTTACCTTAAAATCATCCATCAGTCCTAAGCTCTTCGTGGCTCGTTTGTACTGCTCTTTGGTTAAATAGGTTATCCGCACTGGTTCCTGTGTTGTCACTAGTCCGCGTTTCAGTTCATCTAGGGTCACTACAGGACTCTGATAGACAGCCTTCAGAAATATCTCATCGTAAACACTCTACCGTAGCATTATAAAACAACAAACACAGATGTTAAAGCGAAAAAGTATCATTTAGGAAATATAGACTTACCTTTTGCAAATACGTTAGATTCATTTTCGTAAAGCTGACAAAGTCTTCACTGAGCTTAATATATTTAAGATGTTTGTCAAAGAATAGGCCGCTAAAAACAATATCAAATATTTTAAATACAACCCATCTAATATCTAACACTAAAAGTAAATAGCAAGCCATTTAGCATAAAAAACTATATTCCTTCTTTTAAAAAGATTCTTGATAAAACAATGTATGCAAAATGACCCCATGTAAAATATCGTTTATGCCAAGTGGCCCAGACCCCAGAAAGTACTCACTTTGACACTCCAACCTTTCCGAAGGTACGTGTGCGAGGCAGTTCCGGTCGGATACAAGCTCGTTCCTTTCGCTGCTCCGGTTGCCGAATCCAATCGTCCCAAAACCTAGAACATTAAGTTGAGATACACGAGTTATTCAGGGGTGGTAGCGACTGAGTGTCTTGAAAAAAAAAACATTGTAACTTCAGAGATCTCATGCCAGAAGAAAAACAGAGGTCAAAAAGAAACCAAACAGGAACCAAAAAGAGACTAAGAAAACCAAAATCAACCAAACAAAAACTACCTACTAGAGTTGTGTTTTTATAAGGATTCCTCAGAGAATCCGACCAGACAATTTCTTAACAATGTTTGAAAAATTTGTTTCAATTCCTCGTTACATAACGACAAGTTTTACTGTACGTATTTTTCATTATTCACTCCGGGAATTTCATCAGAAATTCAATCAGGTATTCGCTCAAAATTTCTTCCACAGTTTATTGAGTGACTCTTCTACGGACCTCCAATGGATTTCCTCCAAGAATTTCGTTCAAAATAGCATCAAGAATTCACCGGGTTTTTGTGAGATAACCCCAGAAAATACATAAGAGATTCCAGAAGAAATTCTCCCATTCGTATTGTTATCGATGGTGAAGGTGGTAAGGTGAAGATGAATCGAAGCCAAATTTCAAATTTTCAGGAGCTCAAATCTACAGAACCATACAACCATTAAAGCAGCAAACTTGAACGATTGTGCATCAGCGATGGTGACCAATTGATATTTTTTTCTGCTTGAATGCTAGTTCTCTAGATTTGTGCTCTTGAAAATTTGAGATTTGGGTTCGATTAAGATTTCTTAGGTTTTCCTCCAAAATTTACGTTCAGGCTTTCTTAAAACTTCATCCAGGATTTTTTCCAAGGATTTCTCTAGAATTACTTCAGACATTTTTCCAAAGCTTATTAAAGAATTTCCACAGAAACTGTTTGAAAGATTTCCCAATTTTTTGGAAATGATTAGATAAATTCCTAAAGAAACCGGTATGTATTTGTAATCTCTGATGTAACTTATGTAGAAATTCCTGAACTCATGCTAAGAAATCTGAAAAGATTCCTGTGTGTTTAAGGGAGTCTTGGAAGATTTTTTCATATAAATTTCCATTCAATTATTGAAAAAAAACAATCAAATTACTAGATGGTCAATAACGGCGCCGACTTCGTCCTTACGGTCATTGGGGAAGGGACGGAATGTTAGTGTACCGTCCATTGCTATTAGAGACCGAGATCACCTCTGCATCTCCATGGTTTCATTCCCATACATATTATTTGGCACCATTATACATATTTTTTCAACTTTTATCCTACAAAAACAATTGTTTTATCTTGCGTCTAGCGCAAAAAATGTGTAAAATATCGAAAGACCGTTTTTTTACAGAATTAAACATGTTCAAATTTTGTTAAATGAGCGGTGAATGGCGTACTTACGATAGGATAAATTCGACGTGTATCTCAAAAAAGCTAAATTGAAAGACCATCAATTTTTTCAACCACATGCGGTAAGTGAAAATTTACTCATTAGAGATTGAATTTGTGTTTGGTTTGCACTTTTAATAGCCATGAGTTAGCAAAGCTCGCCATTATCATAGAAACAAAACAGAACGAGCAGAATATTCAAAAACACTATATTCAAAGCGTTTACGGCGAATAAATAAATTCCTCAGCAAAAGGGGCCATACGGGACGAGTGTTGGACAGGGCTGATTGATTTATTATTTAAAAGGCGAAATCTATGAAAAAAAAAATCTAATAAAGTTATACAAAACAGTCTAAAATGGGATGGATGATCTGAGAAGTTTCAAAATCAATCTGCTTGGTCTACATGGTCATTGATAAGTATCATATATAAATATGGCCAATTATGTGTGTAGGAAGTGGGGGCTACATCCAATTTGAACATGTTTCGAGCAGCTGTGTGCAAGGATGTTTTCTCTCGCCTCAATGTACGCTCAATAAGAAATTTTGAGCGAATCGATTGTTACGCTTGGAGAGGCAACCGAATTCACTCTCTCTGGCGAAAGGCGACAACTTTGAAATGGACATTGCGCGAAAGTCAGCATCGTTCGATTGGCACGTTCATTGCAGTAACTGGTGATCCAGTCTACATTCCCAGCAGACTGTTCATTATCGTTTCGTGATCCGATTCTGCGCGTCAATTTGCACCGCTTAATTGGATCACTATTCGATTGTGTGAAAACACTATCGGTACCTGCATCAATGCGTCAGTCGCTCGGGCGACCATATAGACGGTGCGTGTCAGCAAACTAGCAATGTTTTGAAAACTTTACCCGTTAGCCACGTGTTTTTAAAACTTTGTAACAGAATGCATAAGAGACTTCTACGGTATATCAGAAGATAGCTATCATTTATTGGCGTGGTAGAGAATTAGAAACTGTCTGCCGAATCTTGATTCTTATGATTTTTATATATCAAACAACAAGACACGATAAGTAGAAATTGATAACCGTGGATATCAACAATTTTCTGTCTTTCCGTTTGTGTCATCGGTTCGAACCTCGGATGCAACCGAAGATTTGCACCAAAATTTGAACCGCGTTTGCAATTCGCGTCTACGAAGGTAATTACCACAGTTGATCCTATGCGTGAAGCTCCGAATCTTATACATGGCAAAGCATAGGAAGTCAATTTTCAAATGCTTCTAAAAAATTCAAAACACATTTTAATTAAATTCTGTTGAGTGTGAGGGGTTAGACTTTTGATAATCTATAGAATCAGCAGCATATTGAGAAAAAAATATAAAACTCAAAATAATATGCCTATAATGTAGCCCATCAAAAGTCTATCAACATATACTGAAAAGATTTTAAATAGCTATTGTAGTTAATTTTCTATAAGCATTTGAAATTTCACTTCCTATACCATGACGGGTAAAATTTTCGACGCTTCACGCATCGAGCAAACTTTTCCCAGATGGCAGCACCGTACCTTCGTCCACTCGAATCGAGGTACAAATGGACCGGTTTTCGAACCGGCGTTTGCACAGATGTTCACTTTATACCTTGGACAGACATCTGATACATATACTATGGTACAAGTTGTCAAGAGAATTATTCCAAGGCTATCTTGAATGAAGACAATTATCAGTATGGAACCCATTTCAAAATAATTGTACCATGGTACGTATACCACAAGTGATGTTTGGGTTTAGGTTCAGTTTCGAGCGTTTCGGTTTGCACACGAAAACAGAGTACAAGGAGAGCACAAAAACGCCTGAACCAACGTGTTCGGTGTACGTTTGGGAAGACTGTTTAAGGGTTTTAGTATAATGTTTTAGTATAAGTGACTGTGATATTAATCTCCTTGTAGCATTTTACAGCATCTGAAATTGAAATGGTCCCGTAGGTAGAAATATTACATATTCACTGATATGTTAACTTTTTTATTTTTTTTTTTTTCTAGGCTTTTCATAGCATTATTAGTTATAACGTGATAGGAATTTTCTGCATGTATAATTTATAATATTGTTTTATTGTCATAGCTGTCATTTTTTGCAATAATAAATTATTACTATTATTACTATTATTTTTAGTTATTAAACATTCAAACCTTGTGATTGTATGTATTGAAGGCATATCAAATTTCTGCAACATTTGACTTTCTTCAGCATTTGTCATTGTGATTTACAAATTTCAAAATTTAGTCATCGTGCGGTTGTCATGATAATTATTTTACAGTCAACTCTTTTTTTTGTCTTTTTCTTTATTAACTTTTTTTCTTCAACTTGTAATTATATTGACAAAATACATTCAAAATAGTAATTTTAACGTGAAGAATAGTAAAATTTTAACCGAGATGAACTAGCCCAGGGCTAAAAATCTCGTTAATAAAGTCAAATCAAATCAATCAGTAAAATTTTAACATTTTTATTTACGTAACAGTTTGTAAGCATCATTCAAAAATTTAAAATTTTGTAGCCCTGAAATAGGTTATAAGCCTTCATATAATCACAGACAAACAGACGTAACACTTAGAACAAATCTTTATGAAAATCATAGTCACGAGAACACGTACGCCCAATGCTAAAATCACTGCGTTTGGTCGATGGGCCAAAAGGTGGCGGCAGTGTGTAAACGTCAAACACGAATAGAAACGATGCGAGCGCTGCGGGCGGTGGATTGGCCACCTACCATATATTTGAATCGGTCGTTAAAAGGGAGGTCGATCGACATCGATGAGAGTGTGACGTCTGTTTGTCTGTGATATAATCATAACATTCAATTTGAGGAAATTTATTACCATTAGGAGGATATTTATTTATTTTCTTGAAAATATCGTTTAACCTTCATAGGAAACTGAAACAGATCGCATCGAGTTGGGGAACATCGAGTTAGAGAGGTATCGACTTAGAGAGGGATCAAAGTATGCTAGATTGAAGGGACCGCGCATTTCATCGAGTTAGGGAAAATATCGAGTAAGGAAGAGTTGACTGTATTAGCTTTTATCGGCAAGCGCAATACTAATTTGATAGGGTAGAAACGTAAAGTAATGAACGACAGAATGAAGCGTTCGCATGAATGCGGCAGTATGAAAAGTTAATTGATGTTGAAGCCGAGTGGAAGACGCACTTTTTATTTCTTTAAAAGAATCTATGTGTTTTGTGTTAGAAAACACTATCCTTCTAATTTAATAAAATTAAACTCAGCATTTAGTAACGTTAAATACATATTACATTTTATTTGCCGTTGCTGTTCAGAATTTTTACAGGTTAGTTGATTTCACCTGTTAATGAGAGAAGAAAAAAACGCCATATAATTTCACTGAAGGATCGCGAAAACTGCCTGCCACAGTGGTTTGTAGTTCAAATAAAAGCTTATTCATATGGCTTTGTTATATTAAAGTACATAATTACAAATAAAAAAGTTCTAAGGAATGACGCTCGGGATTCAAAAAATAAAGCATTTATTTAAATTTTAAATAGTCCTGTTTGAAGTAAATGAACTAGCTGCTACTAGAAGTCGGCAAATTTAGAGGATTTTGCGTTCTAGAAAAGGCGTAACTAAAATCTTAAATTTGTTGTCATAAGTGAAAAATTTCCGCTTTTTTATTTCACGATGATTTTCAAGATAATTGAGAATTAGCTTGCGATATTTAAAGTTTGCCGGCAAAACTAAAAACACATTTGTTAGAAAATTTTGACACATGAGCCAAAGAGGCTGATTGTCGTACTTGTTTTCCTGCATTCAAATGTTTGGCTTTTTCAACATTATTTTAAAAAGACTAGAAAAACCATGAAAAATTATCAATTTCACCAGAAATTACGGTACAAAACCTTACAACAGCAAGAAAAATGTGCTTTTCTATGGAAAATAAGACATGCCTCGATATTTACCCATTTATCAATAGTTTAGTCGTGAAAATCAAGAGTTTTCATTACTGGAGTCGATTTGTAGAAAGATTTCCAATCGATTGGTGCAAGTATCTCGAAAATCTATCCGGGCGTTAGTATGTTATTAGGGGTGGTCCATTAATTACGTAAGGGTTTATGGGGGAAGGGGGGGTTGAAGATTTCTTACGCGCCATACAAATTATTTTTGATTTTCATACAAAAAATCTTACCATGGGGGGAGGGGTGGTCGAAAAACCGCCAAAATTGTCTTACATAATTAATGGACAGCCCCTTAACAGTCAAAATGTAACCACTTAACGTGACGCGATTTTCGTTTTTCGAAATTGTACCCCATGTTGCCGTAAGACGTTATCCAATGTCAAAAAACAGATATAAATCTAAATCTAAATTACTCACGCTTTCGGCCACTTGGGCGCTAGCTCGTTCCACAGCTCCTTGGTCATCATCCAGCCGAGTCCGGGGAAGAAGTCCGACCGATACAGCAGATCACCGGCCCCGCCATCGATCAGCCCCTCCTTGCCGTTGTCATTCCAGGCCGAAATACACCACAGCGAGCGGTCCCTCTTCAGAATCGGGTACGTCCCCAGGAAGTACTCGTAGAAGTCCGGTGCGATGCTGAGGTCGTCCTCGACGATTATCACCGATTCGAACCCTTGTCGGAACACGGTTTTCAGCGCCCATCCGTAGTGGCGGGCGATTTTATAGTAACCTTTGTACTTCTTCTCCTTCGGAAGAACAGTGATATCGGATTGATCCGGTTGGCGAATGAGCGTTACGTTTTCCTTGTAGGACAGAATCATATTCCGGGTCGGTTCATCGTCACAATCCTGCGAAACGATGATCGGGAACTGATCCGGCCGGGGACGATGTTTAATGAGGTCGTCCAGACAGCGATTGACCGAAAGCCGATTACAGGCGAAAACCAGCACCGGAATGACCGGACTGTTGATGTCATCGTTAATGAACTTTTGCTGCAATTTGCTCAACGCCACTTCTGCTTCCGGTCTGGGAGGGGTCTCAACGATTTGCGCCGGAATTTCGCCCAAATCTACGTTATTGGCCACCAAGGGGGCGGATTCCGTGCTGGTGGTTTTCTCCTCTTTCTGCAGTATATTAATTATCTCTCGGTACAGTTTGTCTCTGTTCTCCTCGGCCAGTTGAATGTTTTGCTCCAGGTATCGAACTTTTTCCAGCATCTGCTGATTTTTGTGAGGACTGGGATCTTTGAAATTCTTCAGGAATATTAAATAGGTCGTGAAAACCCATCCCACCAGGATGGCCGCTATGAAGAACGTTTTTCGTGGACGCATTGCCCTAAGAATCGGCTCTACTCAATCGTGTGAAACTGGAAGATAACTTCGCACTGGACATTAATCGGTATTCTAACTCTGGGGATTCCTCCAGCTTCTTCCTCAGGGCGCCGTCAAATGGTCACATCCTCAAATGACAAAGTTGCCGTTCACTATATCGGTAAACCATTGTTCATAGACTCTGTAACACAACTGTTCACATTTAAGTCAGCACTTTATAATTCCAATCAACTAAATATAACGATAGGGAGGAACCCGTACAAGAATCAATTAGAATTTAGTCTCTTACGTGGAACAACGCCAAAACCGCACTTTGTTTATCGAAAATTTTGGACTCTGGCGACTGCGAGCAAGAGCGAAACGAAAAAGTTTGCTCCACACAGCTGACAAATGACGAGCGACTGGCGATGCCCAATGAGAATATATACCGAGGTGAGGAAGAAGACATTTGGTGTGCGTGACATTCGTGTATGGTGCAAAATGTTTCACAACTACAAGCATGCGAGCTCCCATAAGAAGCCGTGTAAATTAGTGACGTAGTTATTTATGTTTACGTTTTTGCTCTTTACTAATACATAGCCCTTGCTTCTTCTTCCACACCTTAGTATATATTCTCATAGAGCGCTGCATACGACGAGCCTAACCTCACTTATTTGACAGCTGCTGGTACTGTTGTTTACGTTTCTGACTTAGTCGTTTTTTCCATCATATTTTCATTCGCATTTCTATCAACAGCATGCTGATGGTGACGATTTTCCACGGTAGGAAGATAGAATAATACGATCCGTGGGTACCTGCAGTGGATTTGACCTCTCCTCGCAGCAAACTTTCACGAAATTAAGAATGATTCGAAAATAGTACTAAGTCCAAACTGTAAACAACAGGACCAGTACCTGTCAAAATTGATGCGTGACGTCACAGTGCAGTGGAGTATTGGGCGATGCCCCCCTTTTAGCAGTGTTGCTGGTTTTGTTCAACCACCTCAAATCTTCGAACCATTTTTTCCATTTGAATTGACCTTTTCAACTGCGAACTGCGATCAAATAAAAATGCTTTTCTTGAGCATTTCTTGCAAGAAATTTCCCACGCATCGAGATATGCGTTTTATTTTCTGTTGAAGTGCACCCTTCCTATATAAAAACAATTTATGAACCAATTGAGTAACAATAAAACAAATTAATACATGTAGAAAACAATAATTCCAAAAGCAATTATTACACGGAGAACAAAATATAGTGTTCGTAATCATTTTTCCGGTCAACTTAACTATATTTTAAGGTTAATTTGGAGATAACTAAAAATATAGTTGAATTGACAGTGTATTGTTAAACATAACTATACCATATAGTTGTTGACAACTATATTTTTGATTGAATTTACAAACGTCAAACGTCAAAATTTAACTATATTTTAGTTGACTCAAAGTGAATTTTATTGAGTTTACAATATTTTGCAATGTTTACTCAGCATTTTGTTCTGCTTTATCAACATATCTGAAAAGATTCGGTGCTGCTTTATCGATCTAAAAAAAACATTGCAAAAATGAAAACAAAGGGCGAGTCGACAAACTTGATATGTGGTCTCCTGCGTGAGAGGTGGTCATCTTAGCACCTACACTATTCCTTGCAAGTTAGAAGTAAGTTGATTTGTGAGCATGACTTGAAGTCTAGGGAGGTGAATGTTTCCGAATAGTGATAATGATCAAAATTATAATTGTTATAAGTACAAGTGGATAGCTCAATCAAAGAAGTGTGTGTATTTGATTTGACGTTAATTTAGTGTTGGCGCAAGTTAATTTTATTTCGAAACAACTATTTGTGCGTAAGTAAAAGTAATTGACAGGATTGTAATCTTAACATACAGAAATTCTTCTGCGTGTACTGCTATGACAGAGCTTTACGTAAATAATCATAGATCTTATTCGCTCCCAAGACGACAATTCGTCCGGTGGGGTGTGCTGCTGTCGTCATGATGATGGTTGACGAGAGCAATGTCAAACTCATTCATGGTTTCAAAACATTCGGAACAAAATATTTATTTTCACCGCTTACTTCACTTATGTATGTAATTGAATGATATCCAATGGTAGAGAATTCATTTATCTACCCAATGGTATTTTTAGGGGCAGCGGAGAATGCCCCGAAGCGTATTTTATTCAAGCGCAAAAAACGCTCAGGCGAAAGTTCCAATGAAACTAACCTCACATATCCTGGTTTTCCAACCTCAAATTAGTGCTCCTACCAGCCGGATCTCAATTTTTATGAAAGTAGTGCAATAATACAAAACACAAACGTATGTAGGACATAGAGAATGGATATTCCTACCTTTTCCGCCTAACTGTTTCACTGTGAACCGTCTTATATCAGGAAAATAAAACATTTTTCCCCACAGCGGCATGTGATGGATGCGTGAAAAATCAAATCTCTCATCATCTGGCTAGTTGCGCTACCAAAGTATAGACGGCTATCAGTATGTTGCATTTTGCGATTGGAAGCGTATACTAATTTTTATTTTATATTTGATGGTTCACGCAAATAATTGAACTAACTGTATTCATTTCCATTGAAACTTATTCTTTCTTGTTTGAATGTTACTTATTCAATTTATTTAATATTAATTTGTTAAGATAAAAAAGTATTGTCTAACAATACGTTTGTAACTTTTCTCTCTGAAAACAAGTTGAACCACAGCATCATATTACTTCTTGCTTTTTTATATAACTTCACAAACGCACCAATAAATTTCTTCATACACAAATTATATATTTATTTTCAGTATACATGTCCTGGTGGTACCGCAAAACTAACCTAACTATCAGAAAGATTGGTGTTAGCCTGTGTTAGCTCTTACTGATAGTGATATTGGTAAGCGTGATCGAGTTGAATTGGGCTCAATAGCGGCAAAGCCAATGTTTATCAATGTCGATGTGACCGTTTGTTCTGAAATGGCGATTATCTAATATTGCTGTTTTTTTCACACGTTACGACACCGCTTCCTGTCAAAATGTCATTAATAAAATAAGCGATCAGCTGTTCGAAAACGTCTCGAAAAATAAACTAGAATTGTCTTTTTCCCTCAAACTCATCATTATTACACCACTTCCTTTTCAGAATATTTTGAACTATAAAACTTTAAATTTATAAGCGCATACGCCAGAAAACATTTAAAATGTCACTCATACATCCTTTAAGTATCCCTGTCGGCTTTGAAAAGGCTGCACGAGAACCAAACGAGATGGAATTTCAGCAGCCAGTTGCCCAAACCAAACAAAGCGAGCAAGATCCGCACAGATTCTCCAGAATGACTGTGTCCAGGAGACTAAGCAGTTAGTGTAACTATCGAATCCAAGCAAAAACAAGCGGGAGTTATTATTAAAAACAAAAAGACAATAGCGTTCTAACAAGACGGAAAGTTTAACAGGTCCTGGGATTGCTCATCTTTTTCTTTAATTGGCCTACTACCAAATTTCATATAGACCCAAATACAATGGTAGAGGAACGGCAACGCAAAGCGGGACTGGTTTCATTCTGGCCGAACAGATTCTATTTTCATTGCCGTTCCGCTATCATTGCGTTTGGGCCAGAGGACTGACACGGCTGTGATGTTGCATACATTTTGGCTCTTCCTCACATCGTTTTTGGTACTTCGCTTTTGGTACCCGCTTTCTGGTCGGTTTGCCTTAACTTGCTCCTGATTTTCGAGTATACTGCTCATGTGCTGCTAGTGCTATTCTCTTGAAATTAAATGTATATATTGTGCTTTGCTTTGATAAATGGATTATTGGGAAAGTTGTGTATCGGACTTCGAAGGTCACCAAGCAGTGGTTCCAAATATGTTTCCATGCAAATGGATCCATACCCAAAGTTCTTCAAATGTACATTTACACTGGTTTTTCTATCCAAATCTAGATTTGCAAGCCTATTTCAAGTGGCTGCCATACTTTAACAAATGTTTTACAAGCAAGTTTTCGTAAAACAAATAAAACAAACAAACTAGCAATCCTGCTGAGAGCACATGCTTTTGCTAAAACGAAAACAATTTTCGTTGGCGCGAAACCGGGTTTGACGTTTCCACACTTATGAACCCCCCGCACTTCTGAAGTGCGGGGTTCAATAGGTGGGAACTGCGCAATATATTGCCTTGAATCGTCGTATTTGATGACGTATTTCCTCTTTTCGACATTTTGTTGAATGTTTTACGCATCAGTGAGGTATAATTGATGTCTCCTATCCAAAAAATCATATGTTTTGTCAGTCCCAAAAATCATATGAAGACACTGGACGCCATGTTGAATCAATGTTGGGTAGCTAATTATTGGCTCATTTCACCCCCCGCCCTGCCCGGATAAAAACGTATCATTCAGTGAATGGAATAAACCATTAATGTACAATATAATGTATTGGATACAATACAGCGTATTGTAATTGAATGTCGAACCAATATTATTCTTGTTTGGATATACAATTCAAAAACAATATAATATATTGTAACAGAACATTGTATTGTTTTTAATTGGTTTTATACCTTACAATTTTGGTCAAATTCCTATTTTCGCGTAAAACAACTGTTGCTTTTTTCTATGTAGCTTTGCTGAAAGAAATAAACAAAACAAGTTCAGAAAGCAAGAAATGTTGGGTGAAAAATATTCAAAAAGTTAAAATAAGTAGTTTTTTAGAAGTCACTTGACATTAGCTGTAACGACGAATGCAACCATGATACAGTTCGTTGAATTGTTTTTGTATTGTACAACAAAACACGCATTGCTAATCAAGACAATACATGAACATTATATCGTATTGTATTTTCAAAATGTTTGTATGAGAAAATATCTATTTGTATTGTTACGATACTTAACCACCCATACATTATATTGCAAAAATCTCATATACCATACAGTGAACTGTTCAAAACAATATATTGTACTGTAATTGTATTGTCATTTTACATATACTGTATTGTATTTCCAATATATTGAATGGTACTGTTACAATACGTTATATTGTTTTTGTATTGTATTTTTTATTCGGGTGGTTTGGGCCTTCGCTCAGGCAAAAGGACTTTCGATAATCATAGGGACCCCTTATAAAAATTCGCCACAAGAAATCGGATTGAAATTCATAAATTTGCCTTATGAAACCAGAATTTGAAAACAAAAAACGTTTTCGCGGCAACCTGGAATCGAACCAAGAACCAAGAACCTTGCGATCGATAGGCCCGAGCGTACACCATCCCCATTAAACATTTGACAGTTCAACAGCCGACTAAATTGGTTGAAAAATCGGTCGATTGTTGCACCGACGCTTATGGAAGATTAAAGCCTAATTCGCTGCTGACAAGTAATTTCTTAGCCTATCTTGATGCATGGGAAATTCCTGCAAGGATTTGATCAAGGAAGCGCTTTTTTCTGATCGCAGTACGTAGTTGAAAAGAAACGTCAGTTCAAACGGGAGTCGCTGTAGGAAATTTCTGCAAGGAATCGGCGAGAATTTTCCTTAGCGGTTCCTGTTCAGCAGCAAATCAGGCTTAACACAGGGATCAACCGAATATCAACCGATTTTTTAGGGTGGGCCGACATAATCCTACTAAATAGGTGGATAAATCGGTATTTTAAGTAAAATCCAAGCAAATTGACCTACTAAATATCAGATTTCCTCGGTCACCCGATTTAATCTAGCGATTAGTCAGTTGATCGCTGTGTTAAACTTCCATAAGCGTCGGTGCAACAATCGACCGATTTTTCAACCAATTTAGTCGGCTGTTGAACTGTCAAATGTTTAATGGGGATGCGCCTATCGACGTCTTGATGTGGAGTGATGCTAAAACGATACATAAAGCGTACGTATTGCAATAATCGTTCCACCTTTCATGAGGCAAAATGTATGAAATTCGATAGTCCAGTTCGTTGCGTGTTAAGGCCGGTTTGCTACTGACAAGAAAAGGAATCGCCTATCTCGATGCGTGGAAAATTTCTCCCAAGAAATGGTCAAGAAAATCACTTTTTTCTGATCGCAGTACGCAGTTGAGAAGAAATGTCACTTCAAAGGGGGCTCTCTGTAGGAAATTTCTTGACCCTTTTAGTCAAGGAATTTCTTTACTTTTCTTGAGCAAAACAGCATACTTAGCTTTAAAGCGAAGTAAGCACTTCAACAGAAAAGTAATCGCCTATCTCGATGCGTGCGGAGAATTTCTTGCAAGAAATGGCCAGGAAAAGCATTTTTCTTTGATCGCAGTACGCAGTTGAAAAGAAATGTCATTTCAAATGGAGCTCACTGTAGAAAATTTCTTGACCATTTCTTCCGCAGAAATTTTCACTTTTCTTGAGCTGAACAGCATACTTAGCTTAAGTTGTGGCTTCGATTCATCTTCACCTAAAATGAATTTCTTTCCCCAGAACGTAATTTTTCAACGCGATCTGAAAATTGCTTGCAACACTGGTTCCCCAAAAACAAAGAGCTGTCAGCTTAGCAGCTGTCGGTGTCGCGCGCGGTTGTCATCCGTGTGAATCCGTTTCCAAACGCGCGTTGCCACAAATCGGTGTAGTTTTCGAAATAAGTGAATTTATTGGTAAAATAGCAGTGAAAATCCGCTGAAAACCATCCAAAATGGATCAATACGTTCCGGTGCAGTATCGGGAGGTGCCGATGAGACAGCTTTTTTCGAATGCAAGTAGCTGGAGGGAAATAAACGTTAGCACCGGTAAGTGTTTTGGCTTGCATCAGTGAAAGAGCAGACGTCCCGAACAGGATGGTGCTGTAAAATGGAAATACATGTTGGCTTTTGTTCCAGGCGGAATCCATAATATGCTGCAGGATGTCAAGACGTCGGAACAGTGCGGAGGATATTGTTTCGCCGAACGGGAGGACTTCCGTTCTAATCGGTTCATATATTGGTACGTATTTAGTTAGAATTAGGGTGTCCCAGAAAAAAAAAAATGTTCGAAGTCGTGATGCTATTTCTATTTTTTTTACCTTTTTCCATTTCGTTTTCGTATTTCCGATGTAAAAACGTGTTTTTACGGCATAACATCTCTTTTAGGCGAACGTGTCGCGATTCGATCTTTCTGAGCGAAGTCAGCATGAATCTGAATCTGACCAAGAACAATTTGAAAATCGGATTCGACGAGAGCCCCATATTGTCGGTGGATATCAGCGGCAACCAGATGCAGGTTTTCATACTAATCGTAACGGTGACCAGTGTGCATCGGATTGTCCTCCGGCATCCCAAGGTAAGCAGCGTGAACCCGGATGGGACGCCGGAATCGATTTTGGCCAATATCAGTCGGGAGCAGATTTGCGACGCTTCGTCGTTCTACGTTATTAGTAATGATATCGGTAAGTGAAATGGGGAGCGGGTCATTTGTTAGAAGGTTACTTGGCCTAAAGGACATTTGACATAATGGTAATTTGGCATAATTTCGAACCATGTGAAAAGTAAGGATCATTTGGCATAATAGACATTTGCCATAATTTTGTTGGAAAGTAATGAACATTTCGCGTAATTTATTAATAAGTAAAAGAAGAGATTCTTTTGGTATAACTGCTCATTGGCTCGTCCCCACTGGGACAGATCCAGAAGGATTGGTAGTAGGTCTTTTTTTAGAAACTTGGTCTCTTTTTAATGCAAATCTCCATTTCCAATGGATGGTCTCTAAAATCTTTATTTCAACTGGAAAAATCAGAGACTCTTACGCGAGTATTCTCCAGGAATACTTTACATATTCCTCAAAGGAATATTTACAGATTCCTCAAAGAAAAGCTTTAGCAGGATACAGCATGGAAAGGAAAGGTCATGACATACATGAGGTTGGCAAGGTTGAGCATGGACGAGAACTACTTTGAATTTTGATGAAACTTCTGCACGCAGACGAAAGGAACCCCAATGGGAAATCCTAGCTTTTTCTGTTTTTGTGCGAGCTATTTAGGGTGAATCTTGAGGAAAATTTAACGAAACAAGAGGTATTTCCGGACAAATGCTGGAGAAACCTTTGATGCAGAGTAGCGGTTAGAGCAGTGGATAAAAGAAAACACGTCCCGTAGGTGACAACTACTGAATGATGGTTTATTATATCCTAAATGTATAGCAGTGTGGTAACAAATGCAGTGTACGTGTTAGTGTGTGTGAGGTACATCGAGTGTAAATCACTCCTCAACGGTGGCAAATCGATATTTCGGATGGCTCCTTGATGCCGATGGCATTTCTGTGCCGCTCTAGCTTGATTCGTTCCAACGGCTTCGTCATGAGGTCCGCCTCCATGCGCTCTGTTGGCATGAAGCGAAGTTCGATGACTCTCTGCTGCTGGAGGTCCTTGGTGTAGGCGTACTTCGTATCAATTTGCTTAGGTTTATGGACAAAAGGTTGAAAGACAAAAGGTCGAAAGACAAAAGGTCGAAAGGACAAAAGGTCGAACGACAAAAGATCGGAAGGACAAAAGGTCGAAATCGATTTGCATGGTGGGAAATTTTTCCTTTAAAAAAAGATTTTCGACCTTTTGTCCCTTCTTTTTTGTTCTTCGACCTTTTGTCCTTTCGACCTTTTGTCTTTCGACCTTTTGTCTTTCGACCTTTTGTCATAGATTCATGTGCTTAGAACACCGTTGGCGCCTTGGCGCTCTGACCCGACGATCTTTATGTATGATTGATTGTCTTCCCAGATGATGATCGGATTGCTTGAGGTCGTTGTGCAACTTCCGGTACCATATGAGCTGTTAAGTACAGAGCGACACACGACTGCTTTCGTGTTCCCCAGTCGACGAGACCGCCACCAGACTTCAGAAGAAACCCGGAATGTGACTTCCGGTCGCTTTCATCTCCGGCCCAGTCGATATCCATGAAGCATTCCAATTCGCCGGATTCGATGCCCAGGTGCAAACGATGATTCTTCGTGGCCTTGAGGTATCGGAGAATTTTCTTAGCTTCCGTCCAATCTCGATTGACACCCAGATGTCCGGCCGTGTGTTTACCGCAACGTAGAGCAAACTCCCTACCAAACTACGGTACGAGGCGTTTGTAGGTAGTTCCGTCTCTTCCTTTTGCTTGACGTAAGCGGTGTCGATTGGTACCTTGGATGGCTTGGCTTCGTCGTGTCTGAATCGCCGTATCAACCTGTCGATGTAGCTGGCCTGGTCAAGTGTGTAGTGATCACCAGCTTTTTCGACGCGTATTTTCAAAAACTGCTTGAGGTCACCGAAACAGGAAAGCTTGAATTTGTCTTGCAGCTGCCGACGAATCTAGTCGAACTCGGCCTCGGAGTTGCAGACGACGAGTAAGTGGTCGACGTACATCAGGATGTATCTCAGCTTCCCGTTGAGATTTCGGATGTACAAGCACGTGTCACTGTCCGCAGGCTTGAATCCCATGGCCTTCAATACTTCGTCGATCTTCCTGTTCCAAGCTCGAGCGGACTGTTTGAGTCCATCGTTTCAGGCGGCATACCATGCCATCCTTTTGTTCGAAGCCGGGAGGTTGCTTAATGTGCACCTCCTCCTCCTCCAAATCAGCGTGTAGGTACGCGCTTTTTATGTCCAAGTGCTTGACTAACTTGTGTTGGTGGCTGGTGAGTACGAGGATGGTCCGCAGGGTCGTTTGACGCACGACCGGGACGAAAACCTCGTCGTAGTCTTGGCCGAACTTCTGGGAAAAACCCTGTGCGAAGTATCGCCTTGCGCCGTACTACCTGTCCGGACTCGTCGTCCTTCTTGTAGGTCCATTTGCATCCTACCGGTTTCCGTCCAGGGGGTAGAGGGACGAGCTCCCAAATACCGGTTTCCTGAAAGGCTTCTATCTACTCTTGCATCGCTGCCTGTCAAACCGCTGTTTCAGGACCTTCGACCGCGTCGGAGTAACTTGTTCATCGGTTCATCGCTGACGTGTTTCGTAACGCCGGTGATGTCACATAACCGTTGAGGTGGCAAACCTTTCGTTAGACGCGCTGACCTTCTCGGTTCGCCGGAGTGCGGGGACTCCGTGTCGCTGAATCCGACAAAATCGGTGTCTGTTTGAGGCGTATCTTCAATCGCTGTATTGTAGCCTTCAGTTTGGGGCCGTGCTTCGATCTCGATCTGGGGTTGAGCATGCACCGCACCATTTCCACAGAGCGGATTGCCTTCGGTTTCCGACCGAAAGGTGTTTTGATGTAGGCGACGTACTCCTCTATTTTCGTAGCGACCTCGGATTTCTCTTTTAGTTGGTAGAGGACGCAAAATCGACTCATCGATAACGGTCATGAAATACCGATAACCGCTGACCGACGGTACTTCAACCGGACCGCAAACGTCCGTATGCACCAGGTCCATTGGTGCATTCGACTTGGATTGCGACTCACTATAGAAAGGGGTACGTGGTGTCTTATCTTGCAAACAGCATTCACATTTCTCGTCGATGCTGCACCGGTGGATTGTCAGACCATCCACCAGTTGGGCCTTCAGCAAGTAGTCGATCGCTTTCGGGTCCCGGTGGCCGAATCTGCGATGCCAAACATGCTGGCAATCCTTATTGTGGTGGCCGCCTGCCACCATCACCATGTTTTCAGGTTGCTTGATTTGGTAGAGACCTTGCTTCAAACGTGCCACGGCAACGGTGGCGTCCCCACGGAGAATTCGACATCCTGCTGAGTCTAAAACAACTGTTGCTTACTTTTGGGAAGAGTGCTGGAACGGAAAGCAGGTTCATCGAAAGGATGGGAACATAGAGCGCAAAGCTGATGTCAATTTCACGGTGATTTCCATGCTCGTCGACACATTCAACGACACAGCAATCTTCGTCGTGCACCTTCGTTTGTTTTCCGTCCGCCAGTTTGACGAACTTAGCAGCATTTTCCAGCCTTTTTCCTGCTGTTTCGGTTGCCTTTCCGAATCACGGGCACTTGATCGGATTCTTCTTCTTGATGCTGCCATGGCCGACCCGCAACGCCGAGCTTGATTCAGCACCTTGTCGTTTTGCTGCCTCGTCGGGGAGCTACCAGCTCCAGTGTTTGGTCATCATCTGACCGGCTGAGAGAATGTGCAAGTTAAGGATCAAAGGTCGGTTCTTCAACTTCAGCATAATAAACGTGCATAGCCCTCACTCCGGAAGCAGTGATGATGATAAAGACGCTTTTTACGCGCAGCTCGAACGCGAGAACGACAGCTGTTCAAGCTACGACATAGGAGATCTAAACGCGCAGGTTGGCCAGGAGGAGGAGTTCAGACCAACTATTGGACAGTTCAGCGCTCATTGGCTGACTAAAGAAAACGCTCTTCGACTAATTGATTTCGACGTTTCGAAGAATATGGTCATTCGAAGCACCTACTTCCAGCTCTGCCTTCCATACCGATGCACCTGGAGGGCATCACAGCAGAAAGAATCAAAAATCGACCACGTTCTGATTGATGGACGGCACTTCTCCGACATTATCGACGTCAGGACATATCGTGGCGCTAACATTGACTCTGACCACTATCTGGTGATGGTTAAACTGCGCCCAAAACTTTCCGTCGTTAACTACGTACGGTACCGACGGCCGCCTCGATATGACATAGAGCGGCTTAAGCAAGAGACTCGGCAGAACGTTGAACGCTATAGACGAAAACGGCAACAGCATACCCGCCTCTTTCGATAGAAAAAACGCCGCCTGGAGGAGACGGAATGCGAGGACATGAAACAGCGGTGCTGGTCTCAAGAAACACGTAAGTTCTATCAGAAGCTCAACGCATCCCGCAACGGCTTTGTGCCACGAGCCGAGATGTGCAGGGATAAGGATGGGAGCATTTTGACGGACGAGCGTGAGGAGATCGAAAGGTGGAATCAACACACCTGAATAGCGTTGAGAGGGCAGGTCCAAACAACGGAGTAAATGCCTTCGTCAGTACTGCGAACGATGAAAACCAACCAGCCCACACTTTGGGGGAGGTTAAGGATGCCATTCACCAGCTCAAGAAAAATAAAGCTGCTGGTAAGGATGGTATCGGAGTTGATCTCATGAAGATGGGCCCGGAGAGACTGGCCTTTTGGTTGTACCGGCTGATAGGCACAATCTGGGAAACAGAACAGCTACCGGAGGAGCGGAAGGAAGGGGTATTATGCCCCATCTAGAAAAAAAAGGCAACAACTTCCGAGCGATCACCATCCTTAACAAAGCCTACAAAGTGTTATCCTAGATCATTTTCCGTCATCTGTCACCTATATGGGAAGTTATCAAGCCGGCTTGGTTGACGGCAGATCAACAACGGACCAAATCTATACTGTACGGCAAATCCAAAAATGTCTCAACGCATCACCTTTTCATCGATTTCAAGGCGGCATGCGACAGTATCGACTGTGTAGAGCTATGGAAAATAATGGACGAGAACAGTTTTCCTGGGAAGCTCACAAGACTATTAAGAACAACGATGGAAGGTATGCAAATTTCAGGCAAATATCCAGTTCTTTTGAATCCCGCCGACAGGGTGATGGACTTTCGTGCCTGTTGATCAATATCGCGCTAGAAGGTGTTATGCGGAGACCCGGCTTAACAACCGGAGTACTATTTTAATGAGATCCAATCAATTTGTTTGCTTCGCGGATGATATGGACATTGTGCAACCCTTCAAAGATGGTGTTCGCTTCGGATCCGGTTGGTACAATAAGAAGTGGAGCGCAGCGAGCTATGTGAGCGGATTAAGTGCACAGCGATTTGGTGAGCGTGGATTGAAGTCGAGGATGGAGAGATGCGGCTACGAACCAAGTATTGTGGCGTGAAATTGTTGATTCAGTGTTATCTGTCTAGATGTTAACTAAATAAATAAAATGAATCCTCGGTATCAGTGTTGACCAGACTCATTTCCCAGAAATTCGAATTGTGAAGCCATGAACTGTTATAACTGTGCGTTGTATTCCTGAGATGGAGGGGGAGGTGGTTGGGCTTGAGTGTTGCACATGGGATCCGACAGTTTCGATCTCGGTGGGCCGCAATTCAAGTTTCGGTGAAATGATTCGCACTCACTCACTCACTCATTTCATTTCACCGAAACTTGAATTGTGGCTCTCTGAGATCAAAATTGATGTGCAGTACTCAAGCTTAACCATCTGCTTTTCTATCTTAGGAGGATAGAACATGGTTGTAGTAGTTCGTGGCTTCGTAGTTCGGAAAATGTTATTTTCGGGGAAATGAGTCTGAACATCACTGCTCGGTATATTTGGCAACATGAAGTCTGTCATAAAGAACTGCCACTGAAGACTATTCTTGCAATTTCTTGAACTAACACATGGCGTTCGGGAGATGGACATTCTGGTTAGTGACATTCGGGAAAAAGTGATTTGCCGGGACCACTAGTGCTATATGGATCTCATTTTTCAAACATTTCGAAATTATTCCCAAATGATCGTTATGCCAAATGACCAAGACCCGTGTATATATAGGATATAAGCTAATCTAATTGAAATGTTTAACCCGCCTGGATTCATCTATCACACAATCCAAACATTTTTTTTCCAGGTCAGTGCTTGCCAGCTAACGCCGCTGCCTATCGCGTCGAATACGATACTGGGGATAGCGAAGCTTTTTTCGCCGTTTCTACAGTATCTGCCTTGTTTCTGTTCCAAATGGGACACCATGGAGGCGTAAAAATGACCGAGCTGAAGCACAATCAGCTGATCTCGAGATTCTTCTCCAATCTCACGGACGGATGGAGGTTGGCTATTGCTGTTTTGCATAGACTGTGTTATTTGTATGTATAACTGATTGTACAATTTTAGGAGGAAAAATGCCAACGCTCCCGATCAGATCGTCTCGCTCATGTTCGATCAGTTGAACGGCCAATCCGTCTTGTATGCTTTCTATCGGAACAATGTGGCCAGGATTTGGTCCACCAGCGGATCCTGTGTTGGTGCAGAGTGTTTTCTTAAAAATTACGATCAGAAACAAGAAGGATGTAGGTTTTTTTTTTGTTCGATAAATATAACGTTTACATGTACTAATTATGTTCTACCTCTTCTCTAGCCCAAACTAACATGGTACGGAAATCGGACAACCTCATAGGCGTGTTTCTGGCGTACTCGGACTGCTCGGAATTCATTATCCTCCGGCCTACGTCAGACGATTCGGGCAACGTGTCCTTTGTGAAAGAAACTGCCATTCTAGCACCGAATTACGATCTGATCGACTTCAAACTGTCTAACCAGAGCATTTGGGCGCTGTGGTGTAATGCAGAAGGTATTTATTCATTTATTCAATTCAGCTTTGTAGACTACGGCTTACAAACTTATCGGTTTGTTCCTTAATACTTAGGTTTAACCAATAATTACGCAATAATAATAACAAGTGGCCCTGATTTGATTTAGAGGTCCATATTTGGCAAAATGTTACCGATAAAGATTATTCGAAAATAAGTTCCATTTTCGTCGCGTAAATTAGCGTAGGGATGTGAAAGTTAAATTTTGATAGAATTTCAAAAAGTTAATTCGCCGTGCATGCTTTGAAACTTCATAGAATTTTATCCAATAACTGGTGACCCATTTTCAGGCGAAATGCAAGTGCTCACCTATTCGCTAAGCAGTGAAATCGACAGTTTTTGGCTGCCAATCCCGTTGGAGAGTATGGATGATAAATACACTGCCAAGTTGGAGAAAGGAACCGATTTGAAACATGTCTACTGTAGTCGCATTTTCCATTCCGGCCGATTCCACAACAACGTTATTGCCAAGACTCTTTCGGTAGGTATTGAATGATCAGTATTTTTTCCGTTTATCAATGTTTAACTCCTTTTTAGATGTTTAATCGAAGTTTCACCTACTCGGGAGCGACCATTTCCACAGCAGCGCTGAAGCGCCATGTTTGTAGCTACATCGACGGAGAATTGCAAAACGAACGCAAGCTGCAAAACATTACAGACGAAGAGTTCATAGACCTATCTTCGAATCTGTGGGAAAAGTTCTACATGTGCTGCTCGCAGTACAACTTCGAAGCTTGCCAACCGATCGGTATGCTCATTCTCGATCGCATGGATGCGTTCTGCTTGATTCGGAAGAAGTTTATCTCGTTCTTCCGGCCGTGTGACGAACTGGAGGTTGCATTCCTGTCAGAGAACTATCCGGGCAGTGTGGCCAGTGGAGGGTCTGGCAAATCGTTGCAACAGGACGTAGCCGTGCTTATTCGAGTGTTGAAACAAATCGATAAGTTTGTTCCGGAGGACGATAAGCTGGAAATCGAATCGTGTTTATTCCAGCTGCGTTCGACCAAGGACGTAATGGAGGCCATCGCTGCGTCCCAATGCTTTGGAAATCAGGTCGGTATTTATTCTAAATGTCATTTCACTAGGTACATATTTTAAATCAGTGCAGCATCATGTCATTCAGGGGTGTTTTCTCTATCTTCGGTCTAGAGCAGGGGTTTTCAGCCTTTTTTGCTCGCGGAGCACTTTTTGAAATAAATGTTTTTCATCAACACTCCCTTTGAAATCACGCTTAAATCGATCTTGTAATTTCCACGAAAATTGTTTGGTAAGATGTATGTTGGTCAATCTTCAATAAATTTTGATTTTTTGGCAGCGTCTATTTATTACTTGACGCTAAAATTTACAATCCCCTCCTCCATCCTTCACGCTTTTTGTAGAAAAAAAAATGTATGAGTCATAACGAACTAGCATACCCTCTCCCGCTTACCAGTGTCGCGTAATTTGCGGACGACGCCTTTTGAAATTTTGATTTAAAATTAAAAATTTGTTTTATTTGATTGAGCAAGCTTTTTTATTTCAAGCTTAAACTGTGACAATTAAGTATCTAAATGGAACCTTATTCAGTTTATCGCTAACAGGGTGTCTACTCATTTACAGAAATAAAATTCCCTGAGATTTCCAGGTTTTCCAGGTTAAAAAAAATCTCCAAAATACATAAATGATTGACGAATAGTTCATTTTACATGACTAAACATTTATTTAAAAAAAAAGTAATTCAAGGCACTTACACAAGAACTTCCACAAAAAAACAATTATTCTCATCAAATGATCTGAAGGTGCCTTTATAATCATCAAAATCAGATATTAAGAAACTTAATAAACTTAAGGAAAAAAAACCTTTCCCTTAAAATGGGATTCTGAATTATGAACATCAGCGATGCATCCACAAAATTTTTCCAGAGGACGTTTTGTATTTTTTCCAAAATGTTATCTTGGGGAAATCTGGTCTGCTAGCATTTGGTCGTCTTGGAAATAGAATTTTAAATACCTCTTGCCTAATAAAAAAAAAAACAAACATTAACCAAAAAGCGACCATACATGAATTATGGATACAAAAAGAAACCCAACATGAACAACCTTATCAGATTTTAATTTCTTATTTGGACATTCCTCTAAGTATGATTTTAGGACTTATTGGGAGTCCTTTGACATTACGACAAGTATTACTGCTTGTTTTACTGTGCATTTCTTTCACATCTTACTCCAACGATCTCTGTAGGAGTTTGTTTTGTAATTTTTCAAGAAGTTTCTAAGAAATTGCACCAAGAATTTAGTTTTGGAAACCTTCAGCAACTCAATCTGGAGTTTTTCTGAGGATAACCATAGAAACTACTTCGGAGAATCAATCCATCAGGAATCTCTCCAAAACCGTTGGAGATATTTTCAAAGGAAGTCCCATGTTCTCAAGAAATATATCCATTAATTTTTCCATTGATTTCCTTAGGACTTTCTCCAACATTCCCGTTTAGAGCATCTTCAAAATTCAAAATTCATTCAGGAATTTCTGTTATTTTTTTGTATTTTCCAAAGAAATCTAAAAACAATGTAATCATTCTTCCAGAAATTTCTCCAGGGAAATGTCAAGGATTTGTTTCAGATTTTTAGGAGGAAATTTTGAGAAACATCCGCGTGAAGTTTCCAAAGAAAATTTTTGTGTAAGTTCTAAGTATGCCTTGATGAATTCCTACGAGGATCTCTGAAAAAAAACTGTATTCTTGATACAACTCTTCCTTGATTTTCTTGATAAAATGCTAATAACTGAAAAAAATATCGATTCTCTGAATAATGTCCTACAAGACTTTATGAAGGAATTCTGAGAGACTCCCTGTAGAAATTTAAGTATGAATAATTTGAGAAATTCCTGTGAGAATGGCCGTAGTAATAACTAAAGTGGAACCTTGAATTAAGTTTTGAAGAATCCATGGAGTTCGGAAATATTATTTGAAAACAGTATTAGACAAATGTTTGAACTACAGCAATAATAATTTGATGAAATGCTGGAGAAATTCTGAGAGAAATTTCTAGAGGAACTTAATAAGAAATTCTAGGTCAATTTTTTGAAGAATTCTTGGAAAATTTCATAAAAGATTTCATCAAATAATTCCTAAAGGAATTTTCGGAGCAATTTTTGAAAATAATCGTTGCTATTTTTTTTATAGAATACATATGAAAAATGAAAAATTGGCGTATTATCATACAATATCGAAACTATGGATAAACCTTTGTGGAAGAACTTCTTCAGAATATGGGGTAAATCGCATAGAAGTAACAACTACAAAAATCGGTGAATGGATCAGTGGAAAAACATCTGAAGGAAATCCTGGGATAATCACGGTCATTCTTTTTTCAGAGTGATCTATGTGAAAATCACTGGAGGTAAAATTTACAATTTTCTTGACAAAACTTGTGAAGGAATTAATTTGAGCATCCCTTGTAAAATTGCTGGTAGCATCCCTGGAGAAGTTCATAAAGATATTCCAGAAAGAATCACTAGAATACCTGAAGCATACCTTGGAATTTCCTCCAGAACTAGTGAAATAGTCGAAAAACATTTTTGTAAACAAATTTCGAATGTTTTCAACCAAGTATCATATGCTCATGCACGACACCCAATCGTACTTGTCTTTACCATTTTTTAATCATTTTAATTTTTATTTTTTTAATATCCTAATTTTAATAATTAATAAAAAGTTTTTCATCCTAATCAAAACATCTCTAGTAGCGTCGGGGACGGACCTGGTGTAGTGGTTAGAACACTCGCCTCTCACGCCGAGGACCTGGGATCGAATCCCATCCCCGACATAGTCACTTATGACGTAAAAAGTTATAGTGACGACTTCCTTCGGAAGGGAAGTAAAGCCGTTGGTCCCGAGATGAACTAGCCTAGGGCTAAAAATCTCGTTAATAAAGTCAAATCTAGTAGCGTCTTGACAGTGGCGCAGTCGAAAATGTTTATGACATTAAAAGGACATATTCTACCTTGTATTATTGAATCAAAATAATTTCCCTGATTGTGGCCGAAATTCCCTGAGAATTCCAGGTTTTTCCAGGTTTAATAAAATTCCCTGATGACTCCAGAGGTTTTCCAGGTTTTTCCAGGTAGTAGACACCCTGGCTAAATATTTCAAAATTTGTGCCTTCTTTTTTAAATTCGAAAAATTGAGCAAGTTTCTGCAGCAAAATATAATTTTTTTAAACTTTTATTAGTCTGCTTCAGTGGATTAATCCCAAGTCCCTAATTTAAGTATCTCGACAAAATATGCACACCCTGAAATTTTCTAAATATTCTATCAGTGAAAATAGATTTTTTTAGAATTGTTTTCCATAGAGTAAAGTGGGGCAAAAGTTCGAGTGAGGTAAGAGTTTCTTTTTAAGATTTCTAACTTAATTCAAAACAAATCTCATAAATGTCATGGTGGTTCGAATGCTTTTCAAGTAAGAGACTTTCAATCCAAATATCATTAGAATCGATTGAGATTTGGAAAAAAGTTATGGCTATTTGTTGTTTTTCGACGTGAATATTGTAATTTTTGATCAAACTTTCGTTGCATAGAACCAATTGAAGATAAAATCTTTTTCAATATTTTATGTAAGGGCGTTTCAAGGCCTATCATAAGGTTGCTTTGAGGTGTATTAGTTTTTGCATAAATGCTTGAAAACAATTTATGGCCCATAGTGGGGCAAAAGTTCGAATCAGCGGGGCAAAAGTTCGACCCATGTATAAAATCACGGAAAAATTTGCAAATTGCCTAAAATCCACATATTATCTTCAAATTTAGTTAAATTTGTCTGATCGGGTGAAATTTGTCACCAAAATTTTACATTTCCACTTAGTTTTGCGAAAAACTGCTATTTTTAAGTATATTACAATTAACACGGTTTTGGGTAATTTTTTGATGAAAATTTAGTGTGTATTTTTCGTCAAACTTAAGTTTACGGCTGGTGTAAAGTATGCCTGTCATAAAAGGATCGATATTTTGTGTTTTAGCCAGCGAACTTTTGCCCCACACTAGATTCGAACTCTTGCCCCACTGGTGGGGCAAAAGTTCGAATAAGACAATCAATTTTGAAACTGTTATAACTAAAAATGGGTAAATATTTTGACACAAGTTGGTTTAGCAAAATTATAGCCAATATGTTGAAGGTTCACTGTATGGTATTTGTTTTGTTTTAACTGCTATTGTTTTCCTGGAAACTTTGATTATACCACTAAGGTCGATCTTTTGCCCCACCTTACTCTACTGAACTCAAGAAAATCCATTTTTTCAACGAAAACTGTCCTATACAAAATGTTCGCCGATAGAATATTTACCTTCCAATTACATAATCTTATCCCAAATACTAGACGTTTTCGTAAAAACAACCGAGGTACATTACAGTTCGATAATGATCGAACACCGTGTGTAGAAAATTCGTAAGAGCTCGTCGAAAACATCCTATGGTGTAAAAAACAGTGGTCTTTGATGAAAATTAAGTCGAATGATCGTAACCGACGAATTACTAATCTAAGGGGAAGGACCTGGTGTAGTGGTTAGAACACACGCCTCTCCCGCCGAGGACCTGGGATCGAATCCCATCCCCGAGATAGTCACTGAAAATTTATTTATTTATTTATTTATTTATTTGACATCGAGCATTTTGTAGACCATTCCAAATTACATTGTGTTCTTAATATCTATGTGTTTATATATTATAAATTTGTTGAGTATACTCGATTCATAATACATTCCTCAGTTACTATTGTTTTGTATATCAAAAAAGTATTTTTTTCAGTTTTGTTCGAGACATGTTAACATCAATCATTTCACAATGCTGATTATATATAGTCATCAGCTGATTCAACGGACTAAATTTAGCGTAGTTCGTGCGATGATGACCTACTGTGAACAAGTAACGATTGCGCAAGTGACGAGATGGAGTATAAAAATTCAGTTTCGAAGTATATCAGCAGAATCAATGCGCTGTGAAACAATATCGTTAACAAAAGAAATCATAGCATAATCACGACGCAGTGATTTCATATTGATAAACATGCATCGTGATTCATATGATGGTCGAGAAGTACTGACCAGCCTAATTATGTAGTGCGTATAATAAAAACTGCTTTTTTATCGATTATATACGTTCTTCATGTTTTTTTTTGTGTAAGGTGACCAAACAATACTACAATATTCTAATATTGATCTTACATATGCAACATAAAGTATTTTCAGTAACGACTTCCTTCTAAATGTGTATTCTTGAAAATTTTAGGTATAGCTGGGATTTCTATAATTGAAAGCGTATTTTAAAACAAAAAGTTGAGACATTGGTACAAATTTTCAAAACTTTCGCGGAGCACGATATGAAAACCACTGGTCTAGAGCGATACTTTTTAGTTGGTCCAAATGTTTGGGGTTTCCGATCTGGCATTTTCAGCGTCGTTTTTCAAATCGTTGTTGTGTAATCCGTAAAAGGCCCTTTTCGTGACCAGAAAACACCGAAAACTTTCCGGTCTGCTTCTTTCAACGTCGCGGGAAACGTCGTTGTCACATGTCACAAGTGTTCCAAGGTAAACAAAATTCTTCAACAACTTCAAACACATCCCCATCAAACACTACTTCAGCACCTACACCACCAAACCTGACTCTATCTCTACCTGCAACCATGTACTTCGTTTTGGTATAATTAATTGTCAGGCCTATCCTCGCTGTCTCCCTCTTCAGAGGCACGAAGGCCTCTTCCACTGACTTGCGATCGATTCCAATTAGGTCTATATCGTCCGCAAAACCAAGGAGCATGTGCGACCTTGTGATAATAGTGCCATTTCTCTGCACGCCAGATCTCCTAATAGTACCCTCGAGTGCAATGTTCAACAGTAAATTCGAAAGTGCGTCTCCCTGCTTCAACCCGTCTAACGTCACGAACGAGGTTGACAGCCGTCCGAATACTTGATTTCGAATCATCCAGCGTAGCACGTATCAGTCTAAATTAGTTTCGCCGGAAAACCATGTTCAGACATCATCTGCCACAGCTCATTTATTTTCACTGAGTTGTACGCCGCCTTGAAGTCAATAAACAGATGATGAGTCTGCAAGTTAAATTCCCGCAATTTATCTAGGATCATTCGCAAGCTAAACATCTGGTCCGTTGTAGAACGGCCCTCACGAAAATTAGCTTGGTATTTGCTGACGAAGGACTCCTCGTGCGGTCTTCAGCAGTACTCCTTGTACGCCGAATTCAGCAGGGTAATTCCTCTGAAATTGGCACACTCCAGTATGTGCCCTTTCTTGTAGATTGGGCGTATGAGGCCATCCAATCAGCCGGTGGGCAATTCTTCGTTCTCCCATACCTTCAGAAGTATTCGGTGGATCGACTGGTAAAGCTGCTCACTTCCGTGCTTGAGAAGCTCTACCGGGATCTCGTCCTTCCCCGCAGCCTTAGTTCTTCAGCTCGCTGATAGCCTTTTTAACCTCTCCGATGGGTCCACAGCTTGATCGTCATCATCAATGTTCATGCCTGTTCCTCGCTACATTTCCATTTTCACCGTTCAACAATTGCTCCTTCCACCTGGTAGCCACCGCGATTTTATCGGTCAGCAAATTCCCTTCTCGATCATTGCACATGGCGGGCACTGGTACGGTATTGTGCCGCGCACCATTGACCGTTGCATAGAATCTCCGCATATCATTCCGGTTCATGCTTTCTTGAGCGTCAGCTACCACACTTTCTTCGTGCTGCCTTTTCTTTCTGCGGTGGATTCGCTTTGCTTCGGCTCTCGCTGCCCTGTACCGCTCTCTGTTCTGTCGGGTACCGGCCACAAGCATACGGCTTCTGGCGGCATTCTTCATGTCTGTCACCCTCTGGCACTCTTCATCGAACCAGCCGTTTCTTCTTCGTCGTTGACCAGTGCCGATCACTTTCCGCGCCGTTGTTGTCACAGCTTCGTGGATAGGGTCTCACAGGCTGTCGACGTCTCCATCAACGTTGATTCTTCCCAACTGCTCGTCTAGTTGCTGACGGTATTGCGCAGCTACCCCATCAGTCGACAAGCGTTGTATATTGAAGCGCAGCGTTCTGTTTGTTGTGGAACTCGTGACGCTGGATAACCGCGCCCGAATTTTAGCTACAACGAGATAATGATCTGAGTCGATATTAGGGCCTCGAATGGTCCTGACATCCATGATATCTGAGAAATGTCGTTCATCAACCAGCACGTGGTCTATTTGGGAGCAGGCATTGTCACTCGGGTGTCGCCAGCTGTGTTTGCGGATATTCTTCGTGCGAAGTAGGTACTGCTGATTGCCATCTCTCTAGCAGCAGCGAAGGTTACTAGCCGCAGGCCATTATCACTGGTAACGGAATGAAGGTTTTCCGTTCCAATGACGGGTCGGAAGAAATCTTCTTTCCCGATCTGCGCATTTGCGTCGCTTTGACGTCTTGTTTTGGGCACTCGCCGTAGGTCTTATCCAGGCTCTCATAGAACTCATCCTTCATGTCATCGGGCTTATCGTTCGTTGGCGCATACATACTGAACAGGCTGTAGTTGAAGAATTTGCCCTTCATTCTCAACACACAGATTCGGTCGCTTACCGGTTTCCACCGAATAATTCGCTTCATCTGCTTCCCAATCCCTATTAAGCGAACTCCACGTTCTGCTCTGTCGTCATCGCTGTAGTAGATGTGGTACTTGAATGAAGTGTTGGTGATGGGTCCACCGCTCGGAATTCACGTTCTCCGGTTCTCGGCCAGCGTATTTCCTGGATAGCTGCCACGTTCACGCTGACACTCCGCAGTTCACGAGCCAGGAGCCCAACACGCGCGGGTTCATTCATAGTTCTCACGTTCCAAGATCCAACTTTTCAATCGTTGTCCTTTATTCGTTGCCGGGTATGTTGCCGTAAAATCAATCCGTTTGCTCTACTTTTGCCTTTCTTGGTTGGTGAAGAGTCTTCGATAGGCCACCTAATCAGGGTTACGCTACCTACATTGTGCTAGAGGGGCTGCTTTCTCGGCGCTGACACGATACAACATTGTCCGTTTGTTCGTTACATGATGAGCACGGTCATAGCCATCACAACCATCCCAATATCCGAGATACATATGTCTGACTTTGAAGGACATTTTCAATTCTCCAGCTTTAAGAAGGATGTGTCCAAGGCAGCTCTCAACTGATGAAAAATGCGTAAATCTTATAGCTAGAGTATAAGATTTTTTTTGTTCACGGAAATCCCGGCCAAGACCCTCTACTTACTTCACACTTATAAAATATCATGTAAAATTAAGTTCATTAAGATGCACATAAAAGAAGCGAAACAATTGACGCTTTTTTACGTCCGTTCTTTAAATTACATGACGCAGAAGAACCAAAAAAAAAAGATACACGCCATCAAATAAAAAGTAAGACGAAAGACTTACTTTTACATCATGACGTGTAATCTCTCTAGAGGTTCTGTTGCCACATTTATGTTCAATATATGATGCGCAATAGCATTGGCAAAACCGTACTAATATTTCCAATTATGAAACACATATTTGAAAACACTGTAGTGGAGCTGAGGCCCTACGAAATTCTAGCCAATATTCAATATTTCAAAAGCCCATTTTTTTACATTTACTGGCTTCGGGAATAACAAGTTCACTATTTCTCTGTTAGAAATTTCGTTTCACAAATATGTTCACTACAGCATCTTGGAAAGCCTTCAGTGTCACACAAACCGAAATGCAGAGAAAAAACTTCATACCTATTTTAGTTTTTCTCGGCCAACTTAATCGCCTGCGTCCTACTCCAACCACTCGCACACTAGTAGGGAAAAGACATCTGAACAATGTTTTTCTGTAAAATGCACTCGAATAATGATATTTTTTCGATAATTAACAATTGTTTGGAAAGTAAAACACACGAGAACGTCCTACCGCGGCCATGCTTGAAAACAAACTTGACGATTCGTATGACGCCACTAACAAAGTAGATAATCACGTAAATTCACGTTTGGTGCACTTAAATTTAAGTGCTACCATTTACTTTTATAGTTTGAGTTACCTGAATTTATGGCGCTGCAGTTAATTTCTTATGATGATGTAAAAATAGGTTATAAGTTATTAAGATTTCCTAATACGTCAATTGAAACGTGGAATTCAGTCATTTCTGGGTTCAAGTCACATAATATTAAATAAAAATAAATTTTACGTCACCTGTAAATCTCATTATTTTTAAGAGTGTTCTTCAAATGGATAGGGCGATTACAATGACTTCCATGTGGCCTCAATGTTGAAAAAGCATTGTCATTCAGCCAACATTATGTTATGGCATTCTTAGAATTGTCACCACCATCCAACGTTGCACGTTATCTGCCTAATTAGTTTCGCTGGAAAACCATGTTCAGATATTATCACTGCTAACTTCAATGAATCGGTACTGTATTACTCCATCCGTTAACATGAAACTGAAGTGCATCGGTATGTTTTATATGTTGACCATGATCATAGCTATCTCAACAAACCACCATTATCAGAGCTTTGCTGCCATACTCGCATAACAGTCCATTTATAAGGAAACCCATAGAAATGGACTGTTATGCGAGTATGGGCAGTTTGGAAGTTTGCACTAGTTTTCAATAGTTTTAAGTTTATTTGGATATGCTACTATAGTGAGCAGTCATGCAATGGCAACATTTTTATTTTTGTCATCTCTTTGCAAATTTTCAGTGCAACCTTACATCGGTATTCAATCGATTGAAGATTACCGAAAGCCATGGCCGTCGTATTGCAGAAACTTAAACTGGACTACGAGCCTTCAGCGGAATCTAGCTGTGAGTACAACCATTAAAACAATTCCAAGCTTCTCAACACCACTTCTAATAAACATCTTCCTTACCATCCCAAGTCATTTCTTTCTCCAAACAACTTCCCTTCGGAGGGTTGCTCGGCGTGCAGCTGCTCACGGAGACCGTTCGCCAGATGATCCAGCTGCGCTACATGGTGGTGCGCAATCTGATTGTGCTGCAGCACTTGCTGCTGAACAACTTCGCCCTCAATTGCAACGCCATGGAAATCATTCGCTCCAAGTGCATTCCGGACAGTGAAGTTTTCCTGCAGTCGTACTACGTCATGAACTGGATTGCAGAGTCGACGGTGGACTATGCGGCCGTTAGAAGGTACCTTTAAAGTCGGATATATCATAAACTTGCACGGTTCAAACTTCTTTTTTTGCAGCAAATCTCTGGAAAGCGACGTCTCGTTGGTAATCGGTTATGAGGAGGCGTATGCGTTCGAATACATATCCCTGTTGCATCTGTTTGTGGCCACACGGGGATTGAAAACCTGCATGGCATCCGAAGAGGGTCAACGCATCGCGTCCAGTTCCGAGTGGTTCTCAGTATTGCTGGATATCTCCAACGGTTTATTGCGGCTTATGTGAGTTCATAGAACAGTAGGAAGGGTTCACGTTTTAATGAACATTATGTTTCAGATGGCCAGTGGCAGGGGATTTTACGTTTGGACAATGGCTAATGCAGGGAGAAATGCACACCTTCATTGAGGAATACGTTCGTTTGCTCAACTCTTGGTGTGAATGGAACAACTGTTCACGTTAGTTATTCTGAGTTCTCTCATAAAAAACTGTTTCACTGAAAATGTTCATTTGCAGGTAATTTCATCCTGGCCAAATCGTACCTGATGAACGGAGAGAATGCGAAAGCTCTGGACCTGTTCCCCCAATCCGCGAAGGGAATCCTCAAGGAACCGTATCTCATAAACTTCACCAAACCTTCCGATTCGTCATCGGTACCGCCCGACGAGATGCTCAGCATATTCTACCTGAAGGTCATTCGTCTGTTTGAACATTATGGCGCGTACGACTGCATCAACGTTTTGGCGCAGATTGCAATCGGCACGTCTGTTCACAGCAAGCAACAGGCCATGTTCCAAAGTATCGACTTCAGCAGCCACATGGAGTTGGGCCACTACGAGGAAGCGTACCATTCGTTGGTGTACAATTGCGAGATCACGAGGAAGAAGGATTGCTTGCGGCAACTGGTGTGGCGGCTGTTCCAAGCGAAAAAATTCAACGTGTTGGTGGACCTGCCATATTATGGCTTGGAGGCCGATTTCCAGAACATTATGGAAATGCACGCCCGTTCGGTGGAAATTTCGGAAAATAGTCACTATGATTTCCTGTATTCGTACCACATTCTGCAGGGAAATATGCGGAAAGGTGAGTTTTGAGTTTGGATATGTTTTATAACTAAAAAGCGTATACCTACTATTATTGTATGATGGCTTCGTGGCCGTGCGGTGAATGTCGTCAGGCACTTAAGCGCATCGTGTCATGGGTGTGGGTTCGATTCCCGCTTCAGCCATTGAAACTTTTCGTCAGGAATGTTTCTCGGCTGTGCCACTGGAGCATGCTTGTCCGTTGTCTAGTGTTAAGTTACAGTCTGTGCAGCTAAATGGCTGAAGACGGTGTCCGTGTCTTTTAAAGAAATGGGGCAAACCAACCAGCAGGGAGAATCTAATCTTTGGGATGTCACACTATTTCATTTCATATTAGTTTGAAGTATCATCGGTGACGCCGAAGACTTTCTCGAATGCCCCAGTCATCTGATATTTATTTATGAGGTGTTTTTTGCTATATGTTCTGGTTTAGACAACATTGTTGATAATTGACTATTAACTAATGAAAAACCTAATCCAACTAGCCATCGTTCTTTTGGATCCAACTAGCCATCATTCTTTATGTGTTCAGAACAAAAACCTGATGCAGAAAATCTACGCCAATGAAGCGATACTTTACTGCTCAACAGTTAGGCACCGAAAACATCGTCCATTGTGAAACTACCAAGCATGGAACCAATTTGTCGGAATCTTACAGCGCTAACATTTACCTTTTCGGCTGCCTTTCCCCAGCTGCAGGATAATCTCTGCACTATTGCTTAGCAAGAATGGCATTGGCAACGAAACTAACAAATCGTCGGCATTGAAGAGTAGCGGATGCAGTAGAGGCAGATAAGCAGGATGAGAATTATCAACCGTAATGACCCTGACATCCTACACTATCTCGTCTATCAATATCAGCATGGTCACCAATCCCATGGAACGACTAGCACTGCGTATCTTAATCTACAGCTAAAACCTCGATAGTGTTTGTCTGCAAAAGTAAAGGTGTAAAGGCCATTGAAACAGTTTAGATGGCAATGTCCGAAAAATGAAGTCAAGGAGCTCAATAATAATAACATCATTTGCCTAGACTTCAAAATAGAAGAGAAAGTGATGAAGAGGAGTTAAATGAAGGGGTGAATGGGTGAACTGAAGGCGAAGAGGACTCAAGTAATTTCACAAATAGTTTAGCTGAATGCCGCTCTTTTAGAAACAATTTGTAGAACAAGTTCCCTGCGGTGTCTCGGTGTTCATTTGGGCGAATCCGCCAAAGGCTGATCAGTACCAGTATAGATAGGACCACAGCACGCACTCTGGGGCAGCAGGGATGTAAGTTCAGGGGTCTCACGGACACCTCGGACCTCTGCGAGTCGGGGAATTGTTCAGGATGTGGTGAGGTTACTAAGGGAAAAGTGACCTACGCGGCCGTCATTCAGAGCGGAAAAGCTGGAACGAGCCAAGCTCCGCGATCTAGAGGACATGACAACAAAGGAGAATCCAACACCAAGCCTAAGACCAAGAAAGACAAGAAAATGGAGCCACGGGATAACCCGAACCAGGCGGTGCATTCACAGGGACCACGGGCGCAAGGCAACAGCAACCCGTGGATACGAGTCGGAAAAAAAGAAAGAAAGGAGAAAAGCGAAAACGGAGCCCAAGGAGAATGCTAAACCGAAAACAGCGAATCGTAGGAACTAAGGCGAGGCCCTCGTTATCAAAACGGAGGAAGCGAAATACGCCGAGATTCTGAAGGCGATGCAAAGCACGGAGAAGTTAACGTCATCAGGACTAGGATTGGTGAAATGATCCTAGTCTTAAAGAAGAACGCCAAGCAAAAGGGTGCAGTCTATAAGTAACTGGCACAAGAAGTACTTGGCGACGAGGTTGATATAAGATCACTGACTGCTGAAGCGACTCTCAAGTGTAAGAATCTGGATGAGGTCACCGAAGACATCCAGGTAAGATGTGCAGAAAATGCGGCACCGAAGGCCACAGGGCAAGCGATTGTAAGCAAATCGCTAAGTGTCTAATATGTGTCGACAGAGCAGCCAACGGACACTTAGCGGGTGGACCCAAATGTCCAAGCACAAGCAGAGTATCAAAGCAGCCAAAACGAAAGTAACACAGTTAAATTTAAACCACTGTGATGCAGCCCAGCAGCTCCTTTGGCGGTCAGTCTCTGAAACCAAGACCGACGTGGTGTTACTATCAGACCCATACCGCATACCAGCCAACAACGGGAACTGGGTGGCGGATAAATCTAAACAGCTAGCAGCAATAGGGACGTCAGGATGATACACAATCAAAGAAGTAGTCTCTATATTAAATGACGGTTTTGCGATAGCGAAAAACAACGGCGTGTTCTATTGTAGTTATTACGCGCCCCAAGGTGGTCGATTGTGGAATTTTCCCAAATAGTCGACAGGATAATAGCCGAACTAGCTAATCGGCAGCAAGCAGCGATAGCTGGTGACTTTAATGCATGGGCAGTGGAGTGGAAGAGCGTTGGAATCCCTGGCCGCATTAAATGTAGCTGGCAAATATAGGTACAGTGAGTACCTTCCGCAGAAATGGTGCAAAATCGATTATTGACGTCACGTTTTGCAGTCCTATCCTAACCTTTTAGGTACCATGAACTGGCGCGTTGATGACGGTTATTTTCAGCGATCATCAATATATTCCCTATAGTATAATACCAGCGGGCGGAGAGCAGCGCGATGTAACTCGACCCAAGCCCGAGATTGAAAAACAGCGCGTTTCAACGGCGAAGTATTCGCTGAAGCTCTGAGGCGCGAACGAAACACTCTGGATAAAACGGTGAAGAGCTAGTTGCTGTGACATCACGAGCGAGTAATGCATCCAAGCCGGGAAAAGCCTCTTCCGGAGAGGACTGATCGCTGGTTTACTGATGGTGCGAATCGTATCTTCGAGCAATCTGCCTTCGGGCTAGACGAAGATTGCAACACGCATGCAAAGAAGCACAAACAAAAGAACGCGGTACAGCCCATGGCCCCCAGCGCCGTATGCGGCAGATAAAGGAGAATAAGTGGCGAGGGTGACGAACGAAGAGCTGGGAGAGAAGTCATTAAATCATTCCCATCAAATAAGGCACCAGGACCCGATGGTATCCCGAATGTTGCCTTAAAAGCGGCAGTGAATGCGGATCCGGTCATCTTCAGAACCACGATGCAACGCTGCATCGATGAAACAATCTTCCCGGATGTATGGAAACAATAGAAATTGGTGCTACTACCAAAGGCGGGGAAACCACCAGGTGACCCGTCGGCGTATAGACCTAGATACAACGGGCAAGTTATTGGAGAGGTTGATATTCAACTAACTAGTACCGTATACGGAAGGTGCGGACTGTCTGTTCAACAATCAGTTTGGATCCGGGAAAGGTAAATCTACTCTAGACGCTTTTCAGTCGATCGTTCGGACAGCTAAGGTGGCAATCGAGCATAAAAGAAACGGCATCCGTTACTGCGCGATTGTCACTCAGGATGTGAAGCGCAAGCTGAGGGGCAATAGCCCACGCACGAGTTACTTCTTTTGAGAATCCAGTTCCGTTAACATCCGTAGTGTTCTCTTAATCGTCGGAAAAGTTTTAGATTTATACCAAAATGTGATCTTTGGAGTTCACTGCTTAAGTATAATCCGAACTAAAGCTAAGTATGCGGTTTCGCTCAAGAAAAGTAAAGAAATTCCTTGACTGAGTGATCAAGAGTCGGATTGCAGAGTAAGGACCCCTATAACATTGTTTAAATTTGCTTGGAGAAGTAGCCTGACGAAGCTATCTCTGTGATTGGGCATTAAGTAATTCTCGCTGAGACCGGCCCACTATTTACACTTGGTCTTTCGAAATGTTTGAACTTATGCTCATTCGAAAGCTCCTGTCGAGTAACTAAAGGAACTGCATTCGGTTGGTCAAATTGATTGACTCCTCGGTAGTTATTATCAAAAACAGTTCGACAACCCCTCGATTTTTGACAATTCTTGCCTCACTCAAACTGCCATAACTCGAACATTTCTTCAACAACCCCTTCACAATAACATTGTTCTAGAAAGAGAAACATAGGAGCTTCATTTGCAAAAGTAAAAATATTTGTCGGCCATATTTAATTTGGCCGCCAAGTTAGATTTATCGAAAAAAAAAAAACCGAATTTCCATCGTTTTCGCATCCACCGATTCCAAAAGTTTTTTCATCACTGTAAAGCTGAGTTGGTTTTACACATTTAAAACATTTTGAAAGACCATCTGGCTACTTACCGAAGTAAGACCGTAGAAGGTACGATGAAAAAAGATTCTGAGACCAAGGATAACTGTTTTTGCCTGTTCTTTGAACACCTCCATGCAGAGCATGGGCTGGTTTACGCTGGGTCCGCAGAGGTGCGTTATCTCCACAATCTTTAAGTTATGTTCTCATGAGTATGTTTGCAGATGCCCTTTTGTGGAAAAACACTGTATATATTTCTTTAATTAGCGGTTGGTAAATATCTTGCAATGTTTTTTTTGTTCTTACAGCTGCCCTGATTGCATACGAAAAAGCAATGCGATGTCACCTAGAGTGCAACTCGTTGGTATTCTTGAAGATGCGCTGCGAAGCATTGCTCAAGTGTATCAACGCTCTCAATCTGGTGGTTCCTGAGTACGCTTGGATTGCAAAGCCATCTATTTTCAAGGAAAGCAAATCGCAAGAAGAGTCGGTAAGCCGATCAAACTTAGAATTAAATCATTTTACTCGTATCTTATGTGCCACATTGATTTCAGACTCCACAGATCGAGGTGATTAGTCTGCAGGACGTTCGTAAGGAACTGATGGTAACCGAAGCAGTATTGGAAATCTCCAAACATTTGGATGATTATCGGGCGGTTCTCGACGTGGACACCAACGAACTGATTATCATTCTGGCCAACTCTAAACTGTATTCGACGGCTTTCAAATTGGCCCACGCACTGGACAAAAGCGTTTTGCCGGTGTACGAAAGTTTGGCGACGTCCGTGTGTTATGTGCAGTCTACAGGAATCCGCCGACAATTGGGATTGGTTACATAAGAACAATTTAGCAGGTGATTATAATGTGGTTTTTCTAATGCATGTTTTATTGTTGATTTTTTTTGTTGACTTTTTCTAGATTCAGTTATCAGCCAAGACAGCACGGATACCGCATGGAAATTTTTGCAGCATTGCTTATCGAATGAAACTAAGGACCAAGAAGCGTGTCACGTCATGGCTATGAATCAGATCATTTCGAAAAATGCTTTTCCACCGCAGTGGCTAACCGACTGGTGTATGGTAAGTCGTTTTTTTTTTTTTAATTAAAGACAAATATCCTCTCTAAGATTCGATTTTGCCCCTTTCAGAACAAGACGCCAACAAAGCTTCTGCAGCTCTACATCAACTACGGTCGCTTAGAGGAAGCTTTCGACATTGCCGTGAAGTTGATCCAAGCGCAGCTGATAAGGCCGCAGTTCGATTACGGCGTTGCATTTCAATCGATTCCTACTCCCGGTCACATTGATTGATCGGCTTCAATATGAGCTTAGCAAGGAGGTTAAATTTCAAGAGGTATGGCAGTGATATTTGATATACAAGTACAATTGTTTAATGTACTATTTCCCATTTTTATTACAGAAAACCAATCTGCTGGGTCAACTTATCGGTTGCATAGCGAAGTAGGTAACTAATCTAATGTTTATAGCATACGAAAGTAATTTTCTTTAAAAATGTATTTCAATTTCCTCAACTTGAAGTCCATTTCATTGAATCTAGTTTGAAGAAATCCTCGGCATGAAACCAACCCAAGAAGATTGTATCCATAGTCTTATGCCAATCGAATGATTGAAGGTTTATGATATGGAGATTCGAAAAGAAATTTTTACTGCATTCAACATCTCTAGGTTTTGTCTTTTTCATACGATTTTCAACTTTAATGAACAAGTCAAATCTGTCAATGTAGCAAACAAAAAAAAATTGTCGGGCTTTGTCGTATTTTTGCCGTTTGTGTGATTTAGATTTCGTTAAGACACAGTTGTATCTAAAAATCTGAATTTACAATAGTGATAAAAACTTCATCTAGTGCTTAAGATAGCACAGCAATAATTCATACACGAAATTTGTACGGCTTGTGCAGTAATAATTGAATTTTTCTCAAGTATTAACTGTCCTATTCTGTTCTTAGCTAGATTTGGATATTCATTCAATCGGTTCCTCAGCGCACCGCCACTCTATCACTTTTTTTTGTTTATAATGTATAACACGACCAAATAAAGAGAATCACAATTTTTTTAACAAATAAATATTGTTATATTTTTGTATTTTTCCTTGGGGCATTTTGAATGCTGCTTGTAAAAATTTTGTTTGATAAAATAACCTTTTACATTGAAATTTTTGATTTCAGAAAATCAATTCTTATCTAGTGTTTTGTTGGAACTTAAGGTAAACATGCATCGAAGCCAAGCCTCAAACTTTCAAGAGCAAAAATCTAGAGAACAGGACAAGCATTCTCGCTGAAAATTTGATCGATTGGTCACCACCAATTCAGTGACCAGTGAATTAAATTTTCAGCACAAACGGTTGTCTGGTTCTCTAGATTTCTTCTCTTGAAAATTCGAGGTACCTTAACTAGAAATGAATACTTGTTTTTAATTATGAATCGTGGTTTACGGCTAACCAGCCGAGTGGAATTTTAACAACTACCGAAAAGCTAAACATTACATATAATTTGCAATTGGATTAGATGGACAAATTGATGTGAAGATTTGCGAAAAAATTACACGTCTTCTCAGTGAGAATCGAACTCACGACTCCCCGATCTCTAGTTGGGGCGCGTTAACCACTACGCCATGAGAGGACTCATGAACGTAGAAGTTAACCTGAATTCGATTTCTACAATCTACAATCTACATGATAGAGACACAGAAGGAAGTGTGCCAATAAGGTGTCGGCCAGGGTAGACGCGTCACGCGAAGCGACGCGAAAATTGCCTGGGAAGGAATAACAATTATTAATAATGAAATGTCAAACTCCCTGGCCGACACCTAACAGGGGAATTACCTTGCTGAATTCGGCGTACAACACTCTACAGACTCACCATCTGTTTATTGATTTCAAGGCGGCGTACGACTCAGTGAAAAGAAATGAACTGTGGCAGATAATTGGTTTTATTCTACGACTGGCGTGAGGTGAGAATTGTCAGTGTCGTATAGCGAGGTGATAACTCTCGACTCGCCATGTAAATTAAATGGAGAGTCACATCACTCGAGTCGAGTATTGTCACCTCGCTATACGAGACCAACAATTCTCACCTCACGCCAGACGTAGAATGAACCCAAATGTCTGAACATGATTTTCCGGCAAAACCAATTGATAGCAAACTAATTGATACGAGCTACACTGGATGATTCGAAATCAAGTGTTCGGATCGCAGACGAGGTGTCAACCTCTTTCGCACTTTCGAATTTACTGTTCAACATTGCACTCGGCGTTGCTTAGGAGATTTGCCGTGCAGAGAAACAGGACTATCATCACACGATCGCTCCTTGGCTTTGCGCACGATATCGACCTTATTGGAATCGATGGAGGAGGCCTTCGTGCTAGTGAAGAGGGAGACTGCGAGAATAGGCCTGATACACCCGATTCTGTTTTTGCACGGATTTTTTTTACACGACCGTGCAAAAAAAGTTTCTATACATTTTTTTTTCGCCAAAACTTTATTTTTGCATGACACGTCGAGAAAAGGTGTAACTTATTTTGCACGGTTTTTGAAACTTCGAACTGACAACTTTTTTTGCACGGTACACATCCCCCATGCAAAAACAGAATCGGGTGTAATGTACATGGTTGCAGGCTGATATAGAGTAGGCCGTTTTCGGGTCGGCGGGTATTTTTTTCGGTTTCGCACATTTTGCTGGACAGTGCTTTGTAAAGCCCAAGCAAGACGGTTTGTTTTCGGATCGGTGGGGATGTTTTTTCTCTTCCGCGCGTTTTGCTGGGCAGAGTGTTCTGCTAAGGTCCAAGCAATAGAGTTCGTTTAGCGCGCGTCTTTGTAGTGATTTAATAATGTTCATCGGCTTGTACGTTATGTGTCGACGGAGTTGAAATTTATTTATTTGTCTCTTCAGTCATGGATGGATTACCAAACATGGGTGAGCCGATGTCCATGTCTTTTGTTTCAAATGAATAAAATATGATAACACATGCTCTCGTCCAGCCAACGGTGAGAATGTTGCGTTTATGAAGCTGTTCAACAAACTTTGAATTGTTCATTACTCCAATTGTCGGCATTAATTTTCTTCCTTTTGTTTTTTTTATTATTGAGGATTTTGCCCTCTAATAGACTCACACCTAAATAATTTTGTCACACCAAAATATTCTCCCACCATGTTTGCCATATATTGGATGGTGTCGTAGCTAACAAAACCAACAAGTAACGCACATGTAACGCATTTGTGCTTATTCCACGACTGGGGTGAGAGGAGTCGAGAATAGTCACTTCGCTCTCGAATGAACTTTCTGTTGCGATTCCGAGAGTCGACTCGAATGAGGTGAGAAGTTCATTTCTATGCGAGCGACACAGTGAACCTCACATTCAGATGTGTTCATTAACAGAAACGTCAATCATTATAAGCTACCATAATTTGCGATTAGGGCGAAACCCAGTTTGTAAACATTGAACTTTAAAATTTGGTGCCTTGTACACCATTCATATTTTACATAGATTAATCACTGTGTAATTTGATACCTATCAAATCAAATCTAATCACAACATATTTTTCGAAAACAGTTCCGTATAAACCCGAATTGTTGTTTTGTTGTAGGTGAAGATGAAAACTAATTCGCCCTAATCGCATGTTATGCATGTTTATATTTCAAGTTTGCAGACGTACTGAAATCGAAAAAAAAACCTGGTCGGGAGACAAACCGTTTGGTGTTCGAAGTTTTATACTGAAATTGTGCTAAAAACTGGTGAAATTGTGTTTCGTTCTGAAAGACGGCAAACAGGTCAAAGATGCCTCGGAAGTAATGCAAGTGACTTATTCTTTGGCATAGGATCACAGCGTCGAAGATCTGATCAGCTGGCTGTACGGGAGTGAATGTTTGCGACTGCGAGCAGATCAGCAATAGAAATATTAGTATTTATATGCTTCTACTGGATCAGCTCACCAAAAAGCACGTCTATGTGTTTAAACAGTTTTCCGGAGCGGCCTACGACAACATCCGGCAGTCCAGCGCGGTTCTGATTGGACCCCGGTGTTTGATCAGCTGTTTTTTCGGACTTGGCGGTTCTCCTTGTGCTTCGGAGGCGATTCCCCTGGGAAAGTATCCGGTGCTGACGACGGCCATGAGATCTAACTATCTGCAGTTGCGGAGGAAAAGAAAGAAATCAGCCGGATGGTGCACCATATGTTCCGTGTATTCCCTCCGATAATTTACTACAGGTAAACCTGCGGAGTTGCTCCAGGAATCCAGAAAATTTCAGGCATTCCTCCGAAGTACCTCTGGTAAGTCCACCAAAATTCATTTAGTGATTCCACCGGAGTTCTTCCAGGAGCTCCATTGCAGTTCCGCCAGGAATTTCATCGGGAGTTACACGGATTTCTTAAAATATCTGTGGAGTTCCTGTCCTGTGAAATTCCAAGAACATCTCAGTATTTTTTTCCAGGAACTCCTCCGGATTTTTTTCGGTATGTTTCTAATAGAATTTTCGGTAAAACATTTTAAGAAATTCCTGCAATTTCCGACAAAATTCTAACGAATTGAATTTTTTTCAGGAACTCCCGAAAAATTGTTGGATGAACATCCCAAACAACATTTCATTGAATACATTTTTGGTGAAACCTCCGTATAAACTCCTGGAGGAATTCCATGACGAACTCCCAAAGAAATTCCTGGAGGAATAATAGGAATCCTTGGAGGAAATGCGTTGGATTTCTGGGAAGAACATTAGACGATGGAATTCAATTTAGACATGTTACAATTTCTTCAACGTTTTCCCCAAAAACATCTCCAAAAACTCTTGGAGGAATTGGCTTGTTTAGGGGTATCTAGATTCTTCTTCTTCTATTTGGCATTACGTCCTCACTGGGACAAAGCCTGCCTCTCAGCTTAGTGTTCATTGAGCACTTCCACAGTTATTAACTAAGTGGTTTGTTTGCCAAAGTTGCCATTTTCGCATTGATACCGTATGCCCAGGGAAATTAAGGAATTTTCCATTACGGAAAGATCCTGGAACGACCGGGAATCGAATCCAGACACCTTCAGCATGGCTTTGCTTTGTAGTAGCAGATTCTAACCACTTGGCTAATATTTGACGAATTCGAGTTAACACAGGTCGGACCCGATTATCCGGAGCACTAGAAGAAAAATAAAAATCAACGATAAAAGAACTTAAATATTATTTTTTATCGTTTTATTTATATGATGCAGTGGCGTAGCCAGAAATTATTTCTAGGAACATTAGGAGGCTTGAGAAGGCTACACAAAAAAAAATTAGGCCCCCTTTCTACATCCAAAACTGCAAAACCATGCATATTGTATATTGCAATACCAGATTATCTCAAATTTATGCATAAAAACTGAAAAACATGAATATCAAAAACCAAATTCCGGATAATCGAGTTCGACCTGTACTTTCGACCAACTTCTAAAAATCTGTGAGATTGTTCTAGAAAATTTGATACATATACCAAGTTGTTTTGTCACATTGCTAAATATAATCGCATAACAGTCACATTGAAATTATAATGGGCCACATAATGGTGTAGTAATGAAATTTCTATCAGATTTATTTTCTGTCTAGTCACTCTATATGGGATATGAACTGTACAATTTCAGCTTCAAATAAATATTGTTGAGCTCTCGGTAATTTATGGAAAAGCCTTCATTCTTCCCCATCTAGATTCTAACATATTCTGGATTTACGGTAAAAATTAAACAAGAATCTAAAGTATCTCAATTTTTCGGGACTTGGAAATATTTTTAAAACACGTTTGGAATTAGTATGGAATTCATTTTCCATTTAAAAGAGAAAGGTATCTCTAGTATCTCTCAAATGTAAAACCAGGGTTCGCTGCAAGGATGAAAGGGAAAAAATGATTTCTCGGAAAATTCTTATAAATTATAAAAAGGCATTCTCAAAGTACACGGTTAAAAATTGATATGCTAAATAGCGTAAAAGTCATACTAAAACAACTTTTAAAGCACGACAAAAAAAAAAACAAAAAAATAGTTTTAAGCAATTTATAGAATTATTATTTAACCCTCTAATACCCAACCCCGGCTTTAGACGGAGTACACTTTGGAATTTTGTGTATTTTTTCGTAGCTCGGAAATCAAAATGATTTTATGTTTGGCTTAAACCTTGACTCATAACACGCGTTTAAGAAAAGTTTTTTATGACTTTCAAAACTTTTTTGTATTTTTGAAAATTGTTTGAAAAATTGTATTCATTTAACGTGTAATATAAAAAATTGTATCTTTTATATTTTTCTACTATCAACCTATCACTGAAGAAGAGCTTGGTGGTATTAAAATAATTTCAAACCTGTTTTTCCGTTAATTACACGGAAAATAAAAATATTTGCAAAAAAATGTTAATAATTTAATATTTTCAAAAGGACCGTAAAAACTTGAATTTATATTATTGCCAAAAATCAGTAACTAGAAGAGCCTTCAAGAAAAATGAAAAAGGAAAGGGATGTTCAAAAATAAAAATTATAAAAATCAAAAACCAAAATTCATAGATTTGCGAATAAAAATAAGTCATTGCCCGAAACGTGTTTGGAACGATTTAAATGACTAAAAATTATATTTAGATTGAAAATAAAAATTTGGGTATTGGAGGGTTAAAATCAGGGTGTCTACTACCTGGAAAAACCTGGAAAACCTGGAATTATCATGGAATTTTATTCAACCTGGAATTCTCAGGGAATTTCGATCACAATCAGGGAAATTATTTTGAGGAAGTAATTCATGATAGAATATGTTCACGACAAAGGATTTTTGCGTTTTAACCCCGAGCTAACATTATTTACCAGAAAACTCTCTTCATTAAAAAAAAAATCGCTCTCAAAACACTATATGAGCTGTTCAGTGAGGATCCTTTCAAGTATCAAAATTCATCAGATTACCAAAACATGATTGATGTTTTAATGTGTTTATATTTATTTAGTAAAGGATTAACATATCGAGGGCTGGTAGCAGATTTCTTTTTAGATACAATTTTTATGCAAGTCTCTGAAAAGCCTTTTTTTTATGAAAGGTTTCTGAAGTCTCTATTTTAATCAAAATAGTTCTGAAGTCTTTTTTCCCTTATCTTGCTTGCAGATAATTAAGATAAAAAATTTCTTCTCATATTCTTCGAGAAAAGTTTCAGGAATTACCCTTGTGGTTGCTCCAGAGATTTTATCAAGAATTCTTCAAGAAATTCCTCTACCAAACTTCCTCCAGATATTTGACTTTTCACCCGAATTTCCCAGACGTTAATCTAAGAGATATCCAAAGTTTCCCACAGAATTTCTATCAATAAAACCTGACTAGAATTTCAACGCTACGGTTATTCCAAAGAATAGCTCCAAAAGTTCTTCGAAGGGTTATTCGAGTGAATCTATTAAGAACATTACAAATAATTTCTTAAATTCGACCTGTGTTTCATTATTGAGTTTCTTTAGATTTTTTTCTAGGAATTTCATCCAAGGAATTTTGAAGTTCATGCAAACGTTTTTCGATCAATTTCTCAAAAAATCCCCATGGAATAATGTGAAGTTCAATAAGGTTGCACACCAGCATTTTTTTATGAGATCCTACGATTGAAGTAATACTTATTCCTACACATTTTTTTTTAGAAATTTCGTCCTGTTTTTCCAGGAGTTCCTCCACAATATCCTGCGAGATATGATTTTTTTTTTATATTTTTCAATTATCTTAGCAAGAATTTAGCAAGAATTCTAAAAGTTTTTCAAGAGTGAGTCTTGCTTAAAATCCTCTTTCATCAATGGTGACCTAAGAAATTACATAAGTAACTGTAACAGAATATACCCTTAAATTTGCTTTAGGAATACGTCACGAATTTTTCTGAACAAACTACTGGAAGAATGCTCGAGAAAAAAGTTTTGAAAATTTCCTTGAGAAATCTCTTAGAATTTATGGAGTAATTTCCGAAGAAATCTTAGGAGCAATCTCTGGAGTAGTTTCTAAATGTATCCTCATAGAAATGTGCAGTTAAAATCTAAAAAAAATGTGAAGAACAATTTTGTAGAAAATCCTGAGAAATCCTTGGAGACATCTAGAGAAGTTTTAGGTTGAATATTATAACATGTTTTAAACGGGAGTCTTGGAGGATGGTCTAGAAAAACTGATTGGAGAATCACCGGATAAAATCTTAGAAGAGTAAGGGCTTTTTAAAAAAAATCTGAAATAATATATGGGTACTTCTGATGGAAGCCCTGAGGTATTGTTGGTGATATTTTTTGAAAAAAATACTGGTTCTATTTTGAGATATCCAAAACAATTTTTTTGGAGGAATTCCTTAGGAAATTCTTGGAGAGTGAAAATCTCAAATAACGATATTCATCAATCCCTATCGTAATGTCGTCATAATACATCAAAGAATGTTTGCCCTTTACTGGCATATATCAGATTTGTTGGTATGTCGTCGTAATGTCACGAGAAATTTAAAAACAAGTTTAAGTAATTCTCAGAAAAAATGTCTGGTCTGATCAAACTATTTCATCCTGATTCCTGTTAGGCTTCGTTTTGTTTTTTGATTACTGTTTCGTCTCGTTTTGATTACTTTTTAGTCTCTTTTTCTGGAAAGAGGTTTCTAAATTTCCTATTTTCAAGAAACTTAGTCACCACCAGCTTAGCTTCATGCACATTTTTTTAAAATTTTTGGAAAATATTTGATTTCAAAACAATCGATTTTCGGTAAGTTTCCTAGAATTTGAACAACTTCAAATTCAAAACTTCGTAACACTTATGATTAATTTAGAACTTTTTCGAAGGAAATGCAAATCATCATTTTTTTTAAATTGCCACAGTTAAATGTTATACAGTCGAACGCGATTACCCAGGGGCTTTCCCGGGATTTCCGTATTTCCCGGGTAGTTTTATTAAAAAAGGATTGACCATCTATTTTCAAACAATTTACTTGTCATATCATTCTAACCAGGGACCTTCGTTAGCCGAGTTAGAGCCCGCGGTTACAAAGCAAAGCCATACTGAAGGTGTCTGGGTTCGATTCCCGATCGGGCCAGGATCTTTTGGTAATGGAAAATATCATCGTACTCATCGTACCTGCCACACGATATACGAATGCGAAAATGGCAACTTTGGAAAAGAAAGCTATCATTTAATAACTGTGGAAATGCTCATTGAACACTAAGCCGAAAAGCAGGCTCTGTCCTAGTGAGGATGTAATGCCAAGAAGAAGAAGATCATTATAAGCAATAACTTCACTAGATAACTAGTTATAATTCAATGCTGGTTTGTTTTCCGAAATCAAATAGTTGTTGATAAAAAGTATATACTTTGGACGATATGTTTTTTCTAACAATGATTATAAGCTATAGTAAACAAAAGATTTTTCGAAGGATTTATTTTCATGAATTGAGTGGGCTTATAAAGTTTTCAACATAAGACTCTAGTTGGTATTTATTCTAGTGCTTGAAAAGATTGCTTCGATGTTGGTAAATATGATTTGAATTTCATTTGAAGCCTGACGATTAAAACGAAGCCAACAGATTTTTTGGATACGACGAGCCAGCTGGATGTCCTTCGGTATGATGCTGACATATCCTCAAACAAACCGACCAGTTAGGCCTCTCGCCTCCTGCAGGACCATGACGTCGGAGCTCTGGAATCGCAGATTTGTCACGACGAAGCAGAAGAAGTTCTTCATGGTGTGGAACTTCTTCGAGTATCAAAAGGAGATCATGCAAATCATCGTGACTGGCAACTTTAACATCGATTTGAGAAAAGAGGAGAACATGGAGTTCGCGAACTTCATGGAGAAGTACCTCAACCTCAAACTGGCCTCGGAACCCACTAAAGCAACCAATCTTAGTGGATCATGCGTGGAGCAAGAGTTACCGCTCATGCTTCTTCTTCCAGTGACCGATTCTATCGGTGTTGAAGTGTTAACCGTACCAACCAAATAATAACACACAATGTCCATGATAGGTCGGATTTGTCATGCAACAAATAGTATGAGGTTTTTATCAGTAGAAATCTTTCATGAGTTTGTGACTGTCTCAAGCCAGAAAATAGAAGAAGCTAACGTTATCCAACGTCAATTTGGCGGTTGTATCTGGGAAACAACCTCTTACTTTTTATGGCAGAGAAGCTTGCTGGCATTCTATAATGATGAAAGAATGGAAGCGTAGGGGAACGGTTTATTTCTGTTCGCCTCGGGTTCTAGCAAATGCTATGAACTGTGATAGATACATCAACTGTGATATATTAAGAGTGGTGTAAGAGTGAAAGATACAACTACAAAGTACGAGGAAAGGGACGGGCCTGGGATTGAACGTATGACCTTCTGCATATGAAGCAGAAGCGGTAGTCTTTAGACCACCAGCCCGTCCCCAGAAATTAATTGATTCATATAATAACACTCGTATAACTCTTGTTGAGTTATTGTAAGCATACTTTTAATAGTTCCTGATGAAACACACGGAATGATCTGGAATTCCTTTATGAAAAGGAATGATTTCAACGCATTCCTTGATGAAAATTTGAGGAAGTCTCAAGACGTGTTCCGGAAATTCCTGGTCCAACTAGTTAAAGGTAATCCTAGAATAACGCCTTAGGAACACTACGGTATTTAAAACATAAGATACAAATAAATCCAAATAAAAACCATTCATAGCAAGTATCGATTGTCACACGTGTTGAATAGTAAGCGCCGCGCGGCGATTCATTTGTTCCTCATAGGGCACGTTTACAAAATTTTACGAGGCTTTCCTCTGAGGGAATGACGCGCCACACTTGAGCAAGGAATGATTCAAATATGACGTCCATCATTTTTAAGGATTTAAAAATCCCCTCCCCCTCTTTCACATTTTGTTCCAATACCGAATCCACGCACATGTCACACTTTCGTAAACTAATCGCCCCATCAAATCCGCCAACACCAAACCCACCGTCCCCACCACCCCCCAAATGATGGACGGCATTTTCGTATGATCCCCAATGTTATTCTCTCATACTGCCCTTATACGCCTACTTGTCCCATGTTCTATGTAAACCTTATGGACCGCGGGACAAATAACGGCAGCATACGAATCAAGCAAACGGGGTGAGAAAAATGTGGGGCCTAGATAGCTTCCCAGGGCATAGCATATCTTCATGATTTCCATATGATATACACATGCAAAAAGTTGTCAATTGGAAAAGAAAGGTCTCAGTTAGTAATTGTCGAGGTGTTCATAAGAACACCAAGTTGAGAATCAGGCTCTGCCCCAGTTGGGGCATAGCACCATAAAGATGAAGAAAAGTGCGAAGCGTCGTCCCCTCAGTGGGAGGCCGCATGAAATTTTGGGCAAATATCCCAATAGAGTTACCTACTTGGCAATGCACATGCCTGAATTAAAATAGTTTTAATAAAACTTACATTTTCACATCCATTTCTTAGTCAGTCGATAGGCCAGGAGGTTACGACTCTCGTCGGGATGGAAATCTCACGAGACAACGACCACAGTCGATAAACACCGACTCTCGGAATACAGCGAGAGTTCACTCGAGTTCATTGGGCTTATTCTACGACTGGCGTGAGGTGACAATTGTCGGTGTCGTATAGCGAGGTGACAATTCTCGACTCGAGTGAAGTGACTCGCCGTGCAAATCAAATGGAGAGTCACTTCACTCGAGTCGAGAATTGTCACCTCGCTATACGACACCGACAATTGTCACCTCACGCCAGTCGTAGAATAAGCCCACATTCCTAGTGACCATTCTCACTGCATTCGACTGTCGGAATCGCTCACTCTAAGTGAGACGACTATTCTCCCCTCACGCCAGTCGTGGAATAAACACAATTATGTTGGATTGTACATTGAATGCAAGGTGCGTGCTTTTATGAAAGTGCCATATAAACTGACGTGTGAGTAATTATTTTTCCACGTTGAAAATGTGCACGAGAATCTATTCCTTAACTAAACGAACAATATACTTACTGAAAATATATTCACTAGCATGTATTTATCTAAAAAATATGGTTTGCCATGGACTAATCACTTATCGAAGTGAGTCTTATGACCCAAGGATCCTTTCCAGTAACTTTTGTGGTAGCAAAAGTAAACACGGTTTCTAAATAGCAAACACTCAGTCCATTGTCTGAAAATACTAGACTGGTTATCGTGTGAAGGCCAATCAACTCCAGACTAAATGTTTATCTTGCCAATGATCCTGGACTAAATCCAGGACTATAATTTAGACTTTTCATCTGCTTATTTATTTCAAGGGATAACGTACGATCCAGTAAAATCTAATAATTTTATCATAATACACGCCGTTGTATTAAACAATCATCGTTTTTTGTGGCATGTTTTTCTTCTAGTAACGGATTTTCATCAAGGATTTTGGACATCTACTATTAAAAACTATCAACTGATGGATCATACATTTCGTAGTTGAACAATCAGGATAGTGATATTGCACAGAGAATTACCACAGAGAACCCTAATAGTTGTTTACCATCCTCAATGTACAATCGCAATATTCTTAATACTTCTAGATTGGTAACGACGCCGGCCACGTCCTTATGTCCATCGGGGAGAAAACATAATGTTAATTAGATAGTTATTGTTAATTAGTTACTATAAAACAGGAAAACCTCCAGCATTTTCCACAGCTATCCTGGAAGTAGGAGTGTTTGATGAATGAGGTATCCGACCTTAAGGATACAACTGTGGTAAGCTATTAAGTCGATTTATTCAATTCTAGCGATAGATAGATAGTGATAGTGATGATATTTGATGGCATTATTAAGAATAACACAGGGAGATAGAGAAAGAGAGCTATTAGAAAGAATATTACTAATATGAAAAAAGGACGGGCCACGACTTCCTGCTTGGGAAGCAGAAACGATAGCCATTAGACTATCAACCCCGTCCTTTTCAAGGATTTCGGACATGTTCATTGACACCGACACGTTAATGCTTCCAGTGGACGATTATGTCCTTTGAAGGAAACACCACACTAGACAACGGACTAGCATGCAACGCCTAGTGGCACAGTCGACATACGTTCCTGACGAAAACTTTTCTGGACTGAAGCAGGAATCGAACCCACACTCCTTGACTCGATGCGGCTAAATGCTTGGTAATACTAACCGCACGGCCACGAAGCCCCAGTAGTATCTCATTAGTCTTTGGCAGAATACCACAAAAAGTCATTACAGCCGACTCTCCACATCTCGATGTTCTATATCTCGATATCTCTCCCTATGTCGATGATTGCTTCGGTCCCTTCATTCTGCATACGATTTTTCTCTCCATATCTCGAACCGGATCTCGAAGTGTTCCTGATAATTTTATGTTCCCAATTTTCTCTCCATATGTCGATATGAATATTATCAAAGGTTACTAGACCAAATTTAAGCGATTCAAAACAATTTGGATACTCGAAATGAAGTTTGTTTGTTTATTATTTTCCTAGTAACGGATCCAGTGTTCATTGAATTAATTTTCTATGTCTCGTTCTCTCCCTATCTCGATGGTCACTCAGATATCGAGATGTAGAGAGGCGACTGTATTTAAAAATTAAAAAACGCTTATTTAGTACAAATAGCAGGGTGGAGATTCAATATGGCATAAATCATATTATATAACACTGAGTGGCCGTTTGACAAAACAACCATTTGCTTTCACCATAGTTATACTCCTTCTCTCCAAATAGCCATAAGAACACTAAGCTGAGTAGCCGGCTCTGTCCCAGTGAGGACGTAAATGCCAAGAAGAAGAAGAAGAAGAAGACATCCAATCTGTACCAAAAGGTGGGGATTTTTTGTTTGCTTTTATTTAATGAACTAATTCTGTTCAAATTATAGATTTTTATTAAAGACCCTTTGTGTATTAATTAACACTAAAACAGATTTTGATATTAACACTTAATTGTTCTAATTTATTTGGTTTTAGTTCATTTTGGTAGCATTATAACATCTTAAACTTCAATCTTTATCGTCAAGCTCTTCGCAATCAATTTCACTGGAAGAGTCCGTTGTGAGGTCTTTCAAATTGCTTTGTACTCCATGGTCGGATGTGGCTGCGCTGAGCCTTGGTAGTCCTTCACTCGTTCTAGAAGCAAGCTGGCCATCCAACAGACTGCTAGGATTGCCGAATGCTCTTTCCAGATCTGCAATGCCTGAACTTGTACTAATGGGGGAAAGCTCATCGTTTACGAATTCCGTTGGCCCAAATTTTGGCATTGCACAGTAGCCATCCGTCATCTCCGGTGTAGATTTGTAAAATCCCGTGGGATCCTCAAACGGCAAGGGTTTGAATGTTGAAACCGGGTACCGATTCAAGCTGTATGGTGGTGCTTGGGGTGACGATTTCGGGAGGTAGTTTACGGTGTAACCATTACTAGGACGAGATGCAAAACTGGACACTCCAATCGGCGTTGGAGGGATCGGTTGATATTGTCTCATTGCAGGATGGGATGGACCAATGTGAGACGGTGTATTGAGAAGAAGTGATTGCACTGGAGCAGGCCCATTTGGAGTTTGACTGAAAAGCCATAAACGATCGCCAACCACCATGGGGCGCGCAAAGTTACCAATTCCAAGTTGGGAATAGTAATGCGAGGCTAGCTGTTCAACGTCGGATGTGTACTTTCGTTTCCATTTGGTACGTCGATTTTGAAACCAAATTTTGATTTGCGTTTCAGTTAGATGCAGAGATTTGGCCAGCGCTGTTCGCTTTGCTACTGATAGATATTTTCCTCGCTCGAACTCAGTCTCTAATGCTTTGATTTGTGCAGCCGAAAACGCTGTTCTCGGTCGTTTCTTACGGTCGTCGGATGTTCCTGAAAACAAAAAGAAATAAAAATATAAGGCCATTTTAAGAGTTGCAGTACATGTTATTTTGATCTGATTATCTATAAATAGCCCCACAGAAATCTTGAAGCAAAAAAATTTAGAAATGTCCGTTCATATATGTAGAACACTTCTACATACTCTATTTTCCGCATTTCCCGCCACGAAAATGCTTCTGTCACCAAAGTAAAATGTCATCAATCATTTCTAAGAGGCATTTAATCGTTTTCTAATTGCCTTTGAGCGTCACAACGTTTGCCTGTCGTTGCTTGTGTTACATGATGGTTGAAAATTTTGCCTTATGAATGAAAACACAAGCTGGTTTTCCTGCTATTACATCCAAACAGGGGCAGTCACTTACACGGTTATTGACTGAGAGATTACTTTGCAGACGACAATTTTTGCATTTATATATCGTGTGGTGATAAGTTAAGTACAAAGATACTCTATGCTCGGGGAAGTCTAGAAAATTGCCAACCTGAAAAAATGAAAAGACCTACGTCTGGTGGGATCGGAATCTACCACCTGCATTATGGTCTTGCTGAAACCGTTACACTATTTTGGCCCAAATCGACCCAGATTGTGTCGCAATGGGAGAGAAATCTTAGTAACTAAGCTTGAGGATGGATCCCAAAAAACTTTTCAAAGCCAGTTGCGATCTCTTTCAGGGACTCCTACAGGGATCTTTCCAGCAATTCTTCTAGAGATTACTCTACCAATTCTCCCAAAAATGCTTTCAGCGATTATTCAAAGGATGCTAATAGGATTTTTTCAGCATTTGCTACAGGGAATCCTTGAGCACTCCAATACTACTACCTTTAGTAACTTCCTCAGGGAATACTTGGATTTTTCTTTTCTTAAGACTATCCTTGAATTTGAGGAAAAAAAATCTCTGGTCGAATTTCTTCAAAAAGTTTGGATTATACCCTTGTGAATTATCTTGGTAGCTAGGTATCCTAGAGTAACAACGAGAGAATTTGGTTGAAGGATTAGTCGATTAGCAGGTCCTCCAGATGTTTTTCCACCAGTCGACTAATCCTATACTACTCCTTATCATCCACGGTTAATCCAAGGAATTGCTCAAAAATTTCTCGAGAAGTTATTCGAGGAAATGTATTAAAAGCTTTTCAAGTAATCCTCAATGAAATCCTCCTTCATCATTTAGTTTCTCTAAATTTTTTTTTAGAGAGTTCTCCAGCATTTTATCTAAGTATTACTTCTCCAGTTGTTCCAAAAATGTCTCAATAATATTTTCATAAAAATCGCAATTTAATCTTCAAAAGATTATTTAAATTTACACACACCTGTTAACACTACAGTAACTTTTCTAGGAAATCCTGTGATCATCCCTACATACATGTTTTTAAGGATTCCGTCCGATATTATTTAGGATTTCCTTCAGAAAATCCTACGGGATATTATCCAGAAATTGGGTTGTTTCTTAGCAAGTTATTCACTATCATACACAATATTCGGTACCATTATACATTGTTTGCATTTCAACCTTTGTTTTATAGAAACAATTGTTTTATCTTGCGTTTCGCGAAAGAAGCTTAGAAAAATAATGAAAAACCGATTTTTGACAGAATTTAATATGTTGAAATGATGTTAAATGAGCGGTGAGTGGCGTCCTTACGGTATACAATTAGTGTGCAATGAAAAGGCCGAAAAAACTTAAAAGTTGACTTTCTTAAAACTAGGTCTTTGTCACTTTTAACCTTTTGCTTCTAACCCTCTCAATTGTACCAATAGGACGGTTTCTATTCATGACACTTTTGATTCACTTCAACAGGGGTGTTTGTTTTAAAAGCTACCAAGCCAATATTTATGAACAACTAACTGTCCCAGCAAACGATTGTGCTACTTTTCCCCGAATGTCGGTTCCTCGAATGCTAGTTCCCCGAATGACCCGTTTCCCCGAAAAGTGGAGAAGTTCAAATAGATGCTGGAATAGATTTCAGTGGCAGGATGGTGAATATGAAAGAACGATAAGCAATCAAAAGGAGGAGGTATTTGGTCATTCTCGACTATACACATGTTGTCAAAAATGCTGAGGGTGGTGAAACTTGTAGGAACCGCCAATGAAATAAATAAGGGTGCATATCATATGGTCAGTACCTTGGCCATCCTGAAATGTATACAGTTATGACAATTATGAGTGCCAAAAACTTTTCGGGGAAGTGGGCTATTCGGGGAAACGGGATATTTGGGGAACTGGCATTCGGGGAACTGGCATTCGGGGAAACGACATTCGGGGAACCGACACTCGGGGAAAAATAGCACAACCCCAGCAAACGTTGTATTGCCCAGTAGGCCATAGAAGCTAAATAAAAAAGCTGCACAAAGTATATGTCAAATTTTGCAGCTATCTCGGAGGTTTTTCAAAAAATATTACTCCACACAAACACGTCGGAGCCCTTGAGGAAAACAAAAGTGAAAGAATTGTTCAAATCGGTCGTCACGTTCTCAAGCCAATTCGCGACATACAAACACCATTCGATTTCTATTTATATAGATAGAAATGCCCTTTTGTGTGCATCTCACTACCCTGTTTAAGGGGTCTATTTCGTAAATCGACCAGATTCATGTGACTCGTCAGTATTCACTGTCGATCAAAGTAAGCATGCATATTTCAGATGTCACCCGTCGACTTCCATAGAAATTCAGTCACATAAAGTGACAACTGTCGAGAAACTCGAGTGACGGAGCCGTGTCGAGCAAATTTTTTGGTCGACATTGACCCCAGTCGAGTCACTTTTGAGCGACTCGACTTATAAAATAGGGTCCTAAATGTATTTCAATTCTTTATTTTTTTCCTAATAATTCAGTTCGCTAACGCAAATTAGTTTAAGGTAAAGATAAAGCAAAGCCGCACATGTTGAAGCATGTATCGCACCTTACTCACTCAATTTTTAGTCGATTAGGTAACTAATAATACATTTGAAGCTCTTATAAACAAAGAATTGTTGTCAAAAATATTCGGATTTATGATTCAGTACTTGAGAAAATTATGAATCCAATATGTTTGAGTGCTAAAACCATCTGCAAGAAGTTTTGAAACTCTGATTCGAAACTTTGAGTCAGATAAACTAGAGAAAAAATCAAGCCCTGATGTATTTGTTAAATACAGTGATACCTCCATGAGTCGATTTCGACTCATGGAACCATACTAAAAACAGAATTTCATGGTTACTATGATGGTCCCTAGAAGCCACTTTCTAAAGGATTTCTGTTCCATGACTCGATATTTCCATGAGTCGATGGTCCCTTCAATATCGACTCATGGAGGTTTCACTGTACATCAACGAACAATGATAAGCTACTTTCTGGAAGTTTCTTGATGAGGATGTAGAAAATTCCATAATCGCCAGCGGCTTTCATATTTTTGAATTTTTTAATAGTAGTTCTTACTTCTTCCAAATCAGTCTCCAAGGAATTTTCGAAAACGTTTTTTTGATTGAGAAAGTTTTCAAAATCCTGAGTAACTTGATTTTCTATTGGACTACTGAGCCCTAAATTGAAATTTTGCGCGGTTTCAAATTGCTTAGCAAGTTTTTGAGCTTTTTCGCAATTAGTTAGTAATAATCTGTTTACTCTTTCAATGCCGGTATTGGCTTCTAAGATTTTTTTTTCAAAATTTTAGATAATTTCCAAAAGGCTTAGAGCAAGGGTCCAATTGAGAAATGTTTGTTTCTTAAGCGAAGTATGCACTTCAACAGAAAAGTAATCGCCTATCTCGATGGATGGGAAATTTCTTGCAAGAAATGCTCAAGAAAAGCATTTTTCTTTGATCACAGTACGCAGTCAATTCAAAAGGGGGGTCCCTATAGGAAATTTCTTGACCATTTCTTGGGCAGAAATTTTTACTTTTCTTGAGCCGAACAGCATACCTTGCTTTAATTGTGAAAATCATTTTTCAATTTCTTTCTGCACTGCCCATAACTGCATATCTGTAACATTCGACAAAAGTAGGCATTGAGTAAATGGAATTATAAGTGTGCATTTTATGGCAGTATGGGAGGAAACTAAAATTTCTAAAAATTACTGCGATCTCAAAAGTGATTATTTGAGGTTGAAAATTTGTTCAACTCATATCACATACTAGATGAATAATTAAAAAATAATTCTGATAGAAATTTCATTGCTACCACATTACAAGGCTCATGTATAATCTCAATGTCCCTGTTATGCGGTTACAATTACCAATGTGACAAAACAACTTGGTATTTTTTTCGAATTTTCTAGAACAGTCTCACAGATTTGAGTTAGTTGATCGAAAGTATTTATCATTTGATGACTCTCCCCGGTATTGACTCGAAATTGTCAAAAATGTCGAATGTGACATATATGCAGTTATGGGCAGTGCAGATCCTGCCATATAATTTTCAAAGCAGGATCGCTAGTGCGTTGAAATTGCCATCTCCTCACGTTTTTAAGACGGATCAAGAGTTTAAGATCATCGTCTTTAAATACTCAAAAAAAAAAAGAAAGTGGAGCTGATAGGATTGAGAATTGCTTCATGGGATATTTGAAATGTAACAGGGACATAATCAGAATCAAAATTAAGGACTGTTCATTTTATAAAGTGGACACCTTGTGCATGCTGTATCTTTTCAATTTACCAATGGAATCAGCAAATTTGGCCATAGATGGATAAATCACTGAAGTTACCAAGTGTCAGAGGATGGTGGAATATAATTCATTTTTTAAAGCTACACCTTTAGTAGAATAGTAAAGGATGAAAACATACGATTTGTTCATAAAAATGAGGATTTTTGTTTTGCGAAAAAAAAGTTTAAATTTGACGAACTGCTTTTCTTAGGAGTTTTTGGGAATACTATTTAGCTCTTCAACCAAAAGCATTTTCTAAGATCTTATATTTTCATTGCATTGTAGAATAATAGTTGAACGATGCACAGGTAACCGTTTACGATTTTATTAATAAACTAGTGGGCCCGGCAAACTTCGTCTTGCCATCAAGTAGGCTGTTGAAAAACTCTATGGATCGTCCCGTACAAAATGACAGTTCCGTTCACGCTCGTTTTTCCGAGTTTCCCGGTGAATATCCTGGGATTTTTATACACACAAACACGTCGGAACACTTGACGAACAAAACGGAAATATAATCATTCAAATCGGTTGATCCGTTCGGAAGCCATTTCGTGACATACAAACACCACTCCATTTTTATTTATATAGATGAAAAAGATTCAACACAAACAAAGTGTCCATTTTATAAAGAACAGTCCTTAGCATGAGATCCCAGTTTGCTACAAAGATGACTAGAGTCGATTAAGACCAAGTCAATCGTAGAAGGGTTCCTAGAATTGGAAAAACATGTAGGGTTATCAGTGTATTGAATTGAGATGTATCCTGAAGAGCACTCATCAAATAAAATGAATTATTCCATAAGCGATGTTTGGCATTAAAGTCACCAATGACAAAAAAAAATGACTTATTGCGAGTCAATTTCGCAATTCAGTTTGGAACAAATTAACTTGCTGCCCAAAGCATTGACAAGGCAATTAGGTAGCTATGAAAGTATACATATTTACCAAGTTTTGTTTCTACAGCAACACCTAAAGTTTAACATTTTTAACAGTATTTCATATCAACGTTCTACAGTGCTATCAATTACAACAAATATAATGCAAGAAATCTAATGAATCCGTATGCCAAAATCAGCTCGTGAGATTTTTGGCTGAGTTGCTAGTGGTGTCAGTAGTTGTAATTCCTTGGAGAATGGGTTTGATTCCCGCTCAAATCGGAAAAAAAACTTTTCGTCGGTTACATCCCGTACCTGTAGTACTTTCTTCCGACGCTGCTTCACTGCAGTTATCCATCATTTCCTCGTTACAACTGGAATCTGGCGATGTAGAGCATTCCACATATGGATCATTGCTGGATGATCTATCTTCTGTTCTATCCAACACTTCTTTTCCACTATGTAAATGATTTACACCACTGTTTTCATAGCTTTGCTTAACATTTGATCCCCTATAGATATCCGGTTTAGCTAACAAGTGCTCAATACTGAAATTGTTTTTCGCTCTGTGGCTGTTAGGTCTATCATTATTTTCACTTTCCATGTTGATCATGAGAGCATAGAACACGCACTTTCCGAAACTCACAGAACTCGCGCAAAGAACCGCCGAAGCCTACACGTGTTAATCCGTCGACGCACAAAATTAATCTAACGCCCAAGAAAATCTTCTGGTTCTGGCTTTCCCTCTCGAGAAGCTGAAGATCAGATTTTCCGGCCGGAGTTTTGATGTTTGTTTTCTTCACCATTTCCGTCTCTTGATCGCGGTAGTATCGCTTTTTTCTTTTCTTTCGTGGTTCGTTCACGCCCCTTCTGATGGTGTCATTTGGGAGGCGTTCCCGTTGAAAATCACTCACATCATTTAGTCGAAGCAAGGCGATAAATCATGCTAATTACCACAGTCGGGCCATCAGAGGCAAAGATCGTTCGTTTGCTCAGCAGGACAAGAAGGGGCGCCCGCTTCTGCTGCTGGGTGCTAGAAGACGATCTTGGCGTGCACTTATTTTCTAGGTTGATCATCACTTGCTGCTAAATGGCGGCTGATGGGTTTGAGGACAGAATTTCAGAGGTTCCAAAGCATGTAATTTGCGAATAGTAAAGACCTTAAAATAGCAGGGTTTAAAAAAATTTCTGACCAGTTCTTAGTTTTAAACATGGTTTGAAAGCTTTCGTTTAACGTATTGACAGTTATTAAAGGTCATTTGATTTATTTATTAAATATATTGTTCCTTAGGGTAAGGAATAATGGAACACCTTCCCTATACACATGACAACATCATATAATAAAGTATCCCATGAAACAATTGGAAACCACTGGTATACAGTTTCGATGTAATGAAAACCACAGGGCAATGGTTGGGGATACTCCAAATTAGCTCCGTCCGTCACCGAATGCGCGCAACATTTTCAGCTCTAGCAATTTTTGTTTGATCTTTTTTCAAGAAATTATCATCGCTTCATTTCGTCGTTAGTATCCCATATGTTCGGCTTCATAGGCGTGATATTTATTTTGAATATTGAGATGTTAATTTTTGGCGTAGGTACTTACGTGTATCTACATAGGACACGGACAGCGTGAGGATAGCTGGGATGTCATTTGAGGCGAAGATGAGGCAGCGATCGTAATTAGACTATTCGCGGCGCACGTAAAGCCGCTCAAATGACTGTAATTAGGACCTCATTTTTCATGCCAGTGAGAGAAAGAAGCAAGTGATTTTAATTAAGTTTGAATATTTGGGGACGGTTGTTTCGCTTTGATTATCTCAACGAGACAGCTATTTTTTGTGCGATTATCGGGAAAGACACTTACTCCACTCATCAGAGAAAACCTTCTAAGAGATTCTGATTATACTTTTGAGCATGAGCATGGTTGACAGCTTTGTACTTGCACTCCGTGATGGATCAGAACAATCGAAGTTGCACAGAGATTTCACTTTGTCAGAATACTTGGGGGCTCAACTTCCAAATGATAGCTTAGGATGTTACAATCATATTTTTGTAAAGGGTGAACTCTGAGAAATGACGTTTTGAGGTTTCCTGTCGAAATTTTTGAAAAAAGTACGATTTTCGTAGGGAATAGGGTCCTAAAGCCCTGTCCCAATTTTAGTGCTAAACGCTTAAGTTTAGGCCAACAACACATGTTTACTCAATTTTCTAATGTTTTCCGTTGGTTTGAGTCCAAAAAACATTTTTTTAGATTTTGTCACAATCCTTGGCTTAAACTCAAATTTTGGGTGTATTTTGTTTTCCGTGTCCCTTCCGAAATATCAGATAGGAACAACCCCAGTGGTAAAACTAAAACCCCTGTGGTGTTTTTGTCGACTAAGCGAACGTCAAACATGATCTTAAGTGTCAAGGTTCATTTATGGACCCAATTTTTAAAATAAAGTTTAAACATGATTTAGCCGTTATTTGAGCGGGAAATATTGCTAAAGTAGTTGCAGTAAGATGCCTTTTCGTGTTATTGAATAAAAACAAGATTTCATTAAAAATTTTAGGACCCAATTTCAAACAAATATTTCTAGTTTAGCAAAATTTCGTAAAACTAAGCTATCTAGAAAAATCATTTACTGTATGTTTTACACGAATATTTTGGACATTGGTTTTTGCTTTTGGAATAATACTAGCTTCAAGTTTGATTCCCACTTTTGATGATATAAAATGAAAATGTACTGACAAAACATAGCTTTCGAACATTTGAAAACCTCCAAACTTCATTTCTCAAAGCCCATACAAAAGATTGATTATAACATCCTCAACTACCATTTGGAGGCTGAGTTTTCTAACAAAGTGAAATTTTGGGGCACCCTACTAACCATTCTCAAAGTGCACAAATTGAGAGTTCGAAGTTTAAGGTGAAACTCCTTTGAATCCACTAATAACTGTATAAAAGTAGTGGTACACAAAAAAGATTCTCCTATTTGTTGGTAATAGTGAAATTATAATTGATAAGACGTTGTTGCCAGTAATCGCTACTTCAATTTAAGTCTTTTCCCCTTCGACTAAATAAGGTCGCTTGATGTCGTACTTAACCATCAACGTATCTGGCAGCCCTGCAAGCGAGCAGCCGGCGTAAAATTAGAAAAATAAAAAAAGCGAAATGCTGTGATCAAGTGATTGTTTTTAGCACGGTTTGGTGAAATTTTAAGTTGTTTTCATCAGAAATCCACCAGTAATTGTTCTTTAATTAACAAGTAGTGAAAGTAAACTGTGTAGGAGGTTCTATGTTTAGCGAAAGTGGTAAAATTAGGCGAAAAGTGTTCTTCGTTCGTAGGCGGATAAGTGTAAACAATTGTAGCAAAGTTAAACGTCCGTGTTGAAAATTAGCACGGTTCATAAAATTTCCACCAGCTTCTAGTGTTAAAACTACGGAAATCGTAAGGTAATAGTGTTCTGATCTTTCGTTAGCAATTTGGGAATGAACTTACTGTAGGTAAGTGAAATATTTTGAGAAATAATGTGGACTTCCAGAAATGTGTTTGTATATGTAAGGAAGCCATTTTCACTGCCATGACAGGGATTCCTTCCTATATGTCCTTAAAAGTCAATAACGGCGCACAGTGATTTTTTTTGCCGATTTTGTGATCGAAATAGAATAGCGTCTAAACTGTTGGTTTTAGTGAAAAAGTTTGTTCAGAGAAGTTTCTTGATTTGTAAAAGCGCTTCTTTTGATACTAGCGGCCAGGTGATTAAATCACCTAAAAGTGAGAAAAAAAAATAATTTTTTTACTTGTTCGAGATAGACGGTCGGTGTCTTTAGCAAAGTTGTAGCACATGTTAATTCAAGACACTTTGTCTAAGACACCAAATTTCTATCTCTTATACATTACAAGATATGTAATTTTATCTTAAAATGACCCTTAAAAATCAAAATTTTAGTATATCTTTTTTCTACAATTTTTGACATTTTTTGTATCTTCTACAAAATTGTTCAACTACCAAATCTACATGTTTTTGCTGAACATTGCAACTTGCTATCTCTTATGATAAAATAGTTATTTTCAAATAATCGATTTTTATGGGGCTTTTTTGGACTAATTGTATTAATTTGGACGCAAATTGACGCACATAGCGATTTGCGATTCTGAAAGGACTATTTTTTCACTTTCAAATGACACTAAGAACTTTTGGCCAGAAGCCGTTTATTGATTTTTATGTTTAAACTAGTTAAACCATAAAAATACATTTTTTGCGGTTTTACGACTTTTTTCTCGTTTTCATAACGTTATTTCATATATAACATGTTGGATTTGATACGTTATGACCATTTATATAATTTTTGATATACTACCTCACCCACAAACTTCATTTAGCATGGAAATGCTTTTTTTATTTTTGTTTAAGTCATAACGTTTGACCCAACTTTTGACTCTCCATAGAGCGTTACGTAATTTGTAAACGGTGCCATTCGTTTGTTACGCAACCTTCATTTGTGGCGCTACCATGTAATGTCTTTGTTCCTTTCAAAATCTCGCGATACGCGGCATAGCTAATATAAATCCTGTTCGTGTTATACAAATTCTTCTATGATGTAGGAACAAAATTAAAAAAAAAAAACTATCGAGAATAATATGTGTGCTGACACTTCTATAGTGAATGTAAATTTCACTTATACTAATACAGACAAGGTATTTTCTGATTTGATATAAAACTGTAACAGTGAACGCCGATTGGACATGAATCAGAACTTTAAATTCAGTGCATATTATTGAATTCTGTTATAACTGTTAGGAACTCTGTGAATTCAGTGAGAACTGTTGAAAAATGTGTGGTTCAACAAATACAGGTATAGATTTGATTATAAATTAGTTGTACCTTTCCTTATTATCATGATTTATCATTTTCATTTGTTTGTTTTATTTGTTTACCGGCAAAACAGACCGATGCTCCGAGTAGGAGCTATAAAATGCATTTTATGGTTTAACTAGTTTAAACATAAAAATCAATAGACCGCTTCTGGCCAAAAGTTCTTAGTGTCATTTGAAAGTGAAAAAATAGTCCTTTCAGAATCGCAAATCGCTATGTGCGTCAATCTGCGTCCAAACTAATGCTATTAGTCCAAAAAAGCCCCATAAAAATCGATTATTTGAAAATAACTATTTTACCATAAGAGATAGCAAGTTGCAATGTTCAGCAAAAACATGTAGATTTGGTAGTTGAACAATTTTGTAGAAGATACAAAAAATGTCAAAAATTGTAGAAAAAAGTTATACTAAAATTTTGATTTTTAAGGGTAATTTTAAGATAAAATTACATATCTTGTAATGTATAAGAGATAGAAATTTGGTGTCTTAGACAAAGTGTCTTGAATTAACATGTGCTACAACTTTGCTAAAGACACCGACCGTCTATCGCGAACAGGTAAAAAAAATATTTTTTTATCTCACTTTTAGGTGATTTAATCACCTGGCCGCTAGTATCAAAAGAAGCGCTTTTACAAATCAAGAAACTTCTCTGAACAAACTTTTTCACTATAACCAACGGTTTAGACGCTATTCTATTTCGATCACAAAATCGGCAAAAAAAATCACTGTGCGGCGCCGGGCACGCCCAATGCGGTTACCGGGGAAGGGAAGGAATGTTAGTTAGACAACCATTCTTACTAAAGATCGAATGTAACTCTGCATATCCACAGTTGTCATGGATAGGATATTGGGTTAGTAGGATAAGGTGATGCGATCCATGATATAATTACAATTCGATTACGCATTGCATGCTAAACGAGTATGCTTCCGGTCCTATCGACTTCCGTTGGAGCAAGCGACACAATTCATATTGGTCCCAAAGCCATAGGAAGACAAAAATGTTTGCGCCTAAACCGTCAGTTTTAGGTACATGGTGTCTTCGGGAAAGTTTCTCCATATTTTTTAGACATGTTTTTTCAGTAATGTGAAATTAGCGTGGCCCGCATAGCTTACGAGTTTGCCGGCTGCTTGGGCACGTCAGGAGTTAATCATCAATATTAACCTCCTTTTCCCGAGCAGCCTAGATAGCCGCGTAGTGGAATGAGCGGTTTTTTCAACTGGCTAAGAATTAACACTACGGACTGCCTGTTCCGGTGGTAAAAGTCCACCTCACAGGTGACCCCTAATTTATGGTGTGATGCGTACCGTGCCTAGGAATGAATGGTTAGGGGGATCTAAATAAAACCTAACCGCAAACGGAGCCTGTGGGGTACCAGGGCGCCCTCCACAGTATTGAGTCCTTCCTGTGCTACCCGGAGCAATGGTGCAGGTGACCTTGTGTTTCTCCGAGATAATCGGCTGCCCTTCTTCAGTCTCTATCCTGAGGCTTAATAAGGGTGGGATTATGAATATGTTGACATTTAATTTAAATTATCACCTATATGGATTCGCATTATGCGTTTTACACAGTGTATTCTGTGCTCTTTCGCCTTTGGCGACTTTAAATAGATACCGATCTGGTTTTTTCGTTGCTGGTGTTTTCCGTGCTGAGATTGCAAAAAGCTTAATCCTGCTTAGTTTGGGTAGTGGCTACGGTTAGGTTAGCTCAGATCAATCTTCAGCATAAAAGAACAGCAACGATCAATCTTTGCAGACTCATGCAAAATGGTGCAGCCCAAGTGGCGCTAGTTCAAGAACCCTACTTTCGTAGAGGGAACTTCTATCTAGGTAACCTTGTGGACCCAGTTTTTGCTACTTTCAGCAAACCTGAAATGGCAAACTCGCGCTCCATGCCCGCGCATGCGTGCTCGTTAATAAAGCAATCGTTGCTACACTCATTTCTGAGTTAACTACTAGAGATGTATGTGCTGTCACAATCGATGTTTCTGTTGGTGACCTCAACAGGAAATACGTCTATTGTTCGGTATATTTACCACATGATGAACCATCCCCAACGGATGACTTCAAATGAGTTGTCGTACACTGCGTAATAAAAGGCCTTCCGCTGATTGTGGGCAGTGATGCTAATGCTCATCACATCATCTGGGGAAGCTCAGATATCAATTTGAGAGGCTCCAGTCTGATGGAATACTTAAGTAGTACAGACCTTGGATTACTTAACATAGGCAATCGCCCAACCTTCATGGTTTCTAATAGAGAAGAAGTGTTAGACATAACGCTCTGCTCGAATAGAATCAGTCACGAGTTGACGAATTGGCATGTATCAGATGAGGAATCATTATCTGATCATCGCTACATCTTCTTTGAACATTCAAATGTAACTGCACAGACTTTGCGTTTTAGGAATTCCCGGTCAACAAACTGGGAACTCTATATTGAATTGGTTGCGACCAAATTTCATGGATATTCTCCGTACATTGAAAATCCAAGTGATCTGGATGATGCCGTTGATACTACAACATCCTACATTATGGAAGCTTTTGAAGAAGCATGTCCTCTGCGGTCTGTAAAGACTACGAGAGGGACCCCATGGTGGAATTCCGATCTGACTAGACTCAGGAAACAATGTAGAAGGAGTTGGAACAGACGCCGTTCAGCTGGATCAGAGTCGTTCAAGTCGGCTCGCAAGGCTTACAAGAAGGCTCTTCGTTCTGCTGAACGATCCGGCTGGAAAAACCTTTGTACAAATGTTTCCAGTTTGAGTGAAGTCAGTCGGCTGAACAAAATCCTTGCAAAATCTAAGGATTTCCAAGTGAACGAAATTCGCTTACCTAATGGTGACTTTACCTCCTCCGATGAAGAAGTTTTAGAATGTTTATTCAATACACACTTCCCCGGATGTGTGGACATAGCATCTACGGATGAACCAAATGTCTTTTCATGTAGTTACGAGTCTCTGGCCTCGGCTCGCAGTATCGTAACTACTGAATCGATTCAATGGGCACTTAATAGTTTTGCTCCTTTCAAATCTCCAGGAGCGGATGGGATTTATCCTGTTCTGCTCCAAAAGGAATTTGAGTTTATCAAACATGTTTTGAAACAGCTACTTGTAAGCAGTTTTGCTACCGGGTACATTCCCAGATCCTGGCGTGATATTACTGTAAAGTTTATCCCGAAAGGAGGACGTGCGTCGTATGAAGAAGCGAAGAGTTTTAGACCAATCAGTCTGACCTCTTTTCTTCTGAAATGTCTGGAACGCATTATCGATCATCACATCCGTGATGTTTATTTGGCAAACATGCCTCTTCATGTGAATCAACATGCTTACCAATCTGGAAAGTCCACTGTGACTCTCTTACACAAAGTTGTTTACGATATCGAGAAAGCATTCGCTCAGAAGCAATCCTGCTTGGGTGTTTTCTTGGATATTGAGGGTGCCTTTGATAACGTGTCTTTCGATGCCATATTGGAAGCCGCACGAAACCATGGGCTACCTACAATGATTACCAATTGGATTCATCAAATGCTCAAAAACCGACATCTCTTCTCGACATTGCGTCAAGCAGCGATTCGAAAATTGAGTGTTTGCGGATGCCCCCAATCTCGTAGCAGATACGCTATTGAGGCAACTCAATAATTGCGGTTTTCCAACTTATGGATTTGCCGACGACTATCTATCTTTGATAGTTGGTATGTGCATAAGCACCCTATTCGACCTGATGCAAAGTGCACTTCAGGTAGTCGAGAGTTGGTGTCGCCAATATGGCCGGTTAACCCGAATAAAACATCTATTGTTCTTTTTACGGAAAGACGAAACCGCGATGAAATTCGACCTTTAAGTCTTTTTGGCACTGAGATTAATGTGACTGATCAAGTAAAGTATGTCGGAGTCATTCTAGATTCCAAACTTTCATGGACACCTCACATAGATTTCAGAGTCAAAAAAGCTTGCATGGCCTTCGGTCAATGCCGGCGAACCTTTGGTAAAACTTGGGGCCTCAAACCCAAATATATCAAATGGATTTACACAACAGTTGTTCGACCAATATTGGCATATGGATGTCTTGTGTCGTGGCAAAAGGGTGAAGTGAGAATAATCCAGTCAAAATTGGGCCATCTCCAAAGGATGTGCTTGATGGCGATGTCTGGTGCGTTCTCTACAACTCCCACAGCAGCGCTCGAGGCCCTTTTCGACGTTGCGCCACTACACATACATCTTAAACAAGCACTTTCTTGCTCTTACCGTTTGTGGGTACTGGATCTACTGGAGAAAAATCCAGTGAATCGTAGATCTACACACACTTCGTTGTTTCCACTTTTGGTGAATTGGGACAAAATTGCCCTTGCTCCAAGTGATCTCACAATTGCTTGTCACTTTCCTTACAGGACATTTACCACACAATTCCCTTCACGGGAAGAGTGGACGTCTGGCTATTTGGAAAGAAGTATATCTAACAATATAGTATGTTACACTGATGGCTCCCTTCTTGAAGGTAGAGCTGGTGCAGGAGTATACTCTCGTGAGCTAAGGCTGAATCAGTTTTACTCACTTGGTATAAACTGCACCGTTTTTCAGGCGGAAATATTTGCTCTTTTGTGTGGAGTGCAATCAGCACTTCAACAGCGCGTAATGGGTAAAGTCATATACTTCTGTTCAGATAGTCAGGCTGCTATAAAAGTTCTCGCTTCGGCCAACTCAAGGTCGAAGCTTGTTATCGCATGTCGAACTCAAATTGAGGAACTGAATTCAGTCAACTCTGTAAACCTTGTATGGGTACCTGGCCATTCTTCCATCGCTGGAAATGAATTGGCTGATGAGCTAGCTCGCGATGGAGCATCGCATGACTTCATTGGTCCTGAGCCGGCTATTCCAATTTCCAAGTGCTGGGTGAAGCTTCAGATAAACTCTTGGGCGGCAACTCAGCACAAGCAATATTGGAATAGTTTGGAGTCATGTCGTCAAACAAAATTGTACATTACTGAGCCATCTCCAAGGGTGGCGAAGTATTTAACAAATCTGTCAAAGCAGAATTGCAGTCTCTTGGTCAGAGCGTTGACAGGCCACTGCCGACTCAACTATCACATGGCAAATATTCAGCGTGCTGACTCATTTGTGTGTGATAGTTGTGACTCCGATTATGGAACTTCATATCACCTGATATGTAACTGTCCTTTTTATTCGCAATTGCGATTCCAATTACTTGGTAAACACTTATTAAGTGAAACTGAATTCAGAAGCCTGAATCTTCAGGATATTCTGTTATTCTTAACCCGCTGTGGTAATGAGCTATAGGCTCTCTTTACGCTCATGCGTTTTGCAGTGTCCTTTTTAGGGCGCTGTTCGAACCCATTGTGGTATGGAGCTACATGCTCTCATTTCGCTAATGCGAGCTTCCCTCTTCAAGGGACCCCACTCCTATTTCCTCCCATCTTTCCCTTCCCTTTCCTCTCCCATCGGGTAGATGATGAAATAGGCTCAAATATGGAGATGGCACAAATCTCCCAACTGGTGGGGAACGTGCCTTTGGAGCCGGCCTTCTGATACCTGATACATGGTGTCTTCGGGCAAAGTTTCTCCATATTTTTTAGACATGTTTTTTCAGTAATGTGAAATTAGCGTGGCCCGCATAGTTTACGAGATCAGACTACAAACTTTTTTGCTGATGCTTTTAGGCCTACGCAATTTCCTACAATGCTTTAGAACAATCGATTTGGAGTAACTTTGCCGAGCAACCCTATTTTCTATTTCTTATGGTTCACGAGTTATGATTTTTTTTGTTAACAAATAAGTTAGGGTGGACCTAAAAAATCAGTTTTTTCTTGATAACTTTTCATACATAAATTTCTCATTTGTCATAATGTTCTGAATGTCCTCAAGTTTGGAAGATAAGTTCATATATTCACTAAAATAAACCTGTTTTTTTCCTCCTATGCCATTTACTTACTTGCCCTGATTTACTGAATAATGGAAGTGCCCAAGAAGCTCTGCATCCTAATTAGGGTTTCGTTCTACTCCGTCGTAAGAGCTACTATTCGTCGTATTAAACTTAAAATGTTCCACTACGGCGGGTATTCCAACTTACCTGCAACATAGATTCATTTTCCGAATGTAATTTTGTAAAAGCTTTTATGATTCGTCTAGATAACTAGCTCCTTATCGTCATGTCAAAAAAAATGTTTTGCATCGATTTATAGCAAAAGGGCAGTAAAAATCCACTAGTGCGGCTATAGGGGACTGTCTATTAAGAGAACACCGACCCTAACACCAGCTTTTGGTGTGATTCGAAATGTGTAAACTTGTTTTATTTTGTGACCTATTTTGCCTCACCTTAAGCTATTCTAAGAGAGCAATTGAGCGTTTTCACTTACCACCCAAATACAGCGAATTTCCTTCCAAAAAGAACCACTACAATGTCTACTGAATGAAATTAACAGCATCGTCATGATCATCAACGTCGTTGTACCTACATCGTGTACATAAATCCACAAGATTAACCGAAATAATAAATCAATTAGTTAGTGCTGCTGTGCTCTGCAGAAGCAAGTGAGACAACAAGCGACGATGCACCGGCGAGTGTCACTTACGTGGTTAGGTTACAAATTTATGCGTGAGACTGAGTGGAACACACATGCTTGGCATCCCATGTCCCATGACAAGGTTACAGACTTTTAGAGTATTGTTGGATGGGGACAAGTATACGGGAGAAAATCGAGAACCTCTAATTTCTTCGATACCTTCCAGATGGAACACAAAGTAGGAACGAACTTGTTATGTTTTGACAATAATTTGACATAAATGATCATTTTTTAATGCGTTAAATATAAACAATTTCAAAATTAATGACTATGACACATGTGTAATGACTTATGAAAATTATGTAAAGTACGGAAACATTTAATGACATATGTTTCAGTTAACAACGATTTGGGTAATAATCAACACTATGAAGCAAAATCTGAAACAACAAACATTTTAGGGATCACCAAATAACAGACAGTAGTTAATGTTTAGCCAAAAATATAAACGTTTAGCTCCCGTACAACGCCAGATTAGTTTTTGTCTATTACGGAAACATTCCTCAACTTTTTTGCATTAACTAGTAAACAGTCGCATTTTTCCACCACAAAAATATTCAAATTGCAATAAGTTCTTGTTTTCCGATTATGTTGCACCATTTTTTTTTACAATTTACAAATAACCTTCTACTTTTAGATTTTTATGTTTTTTTTTCAATTAAGTTTCCTTTCAAGTTTTTGATAAATCAACTAAAAACAAAATGGCGGCAAAGGCATTTACATATAAGAAATGTCGGTCCTCCAATGTATATTGGAATATCTTCAAAACCAGATGATGGTCAATATCGACACAGATTCGGAAAATAGAAGTTTTTTGAAAACTTTCGGAAAAATATTGAGAAACAAAAAAGTTATCGCGATTTGATTTTTTTTTGTGGTGAAAAATGAAGGTAAAGTTACCCTGTTCTCAAGACAACTCGTGACATACATAACCATACCCAAGTAACACAGCTAGGGTAGATGTACCAATAGTGGAGGTACTAAGCACGATTGAACTTCATTTAACCGCCTAAATTCAAGAAGCCCAATTAATGTACATGTTAATATTGTAACGGAATGTAACGACCATTGACTTAATGAGAAAAATGATTTCATCGCAGTAATCCACGGCATGTCAAAGAAAAATAATACCTCCACTATTGGTATACTGTTCCTTCACATGCAATCGACGATATTCAACATAATAAAGATTAAAACTTAAGTTGCGATAATCATTTGTTCTAATTAGGTAATTTTTCAGTATTACATACTCACAAATAAAGTGTATAAAGCGACGAACTTCATTTGTTGTAATTGAGGTATTTGAAAGTGCAAATAACGTATGTATAATACAAGATGATTATCTACAATACTGGTATTTGTTTTGGTTCTTGTGATGTTATTTGTAAACTATATAACTTGAAAAACACATACACTCCCGTGCATAAGTTTGGGTTCACCCCCTAAAAAACATACAAAAGTTTTCTGTCCATATCTCTGTGATTACATGTCCAATTGAAACTTTTTATGCCGCATTCGAAAGGCAATGAGTTATTATTCCTTCGTATGTATTTTTCCAAAACCATTTTTTGAATTTTGTATACTAAATTTTTACTTAAAGTTGTGACATTTTTCAAAAAACACACTGAAAAATCATATCTAATTTCCTCAACATTAGATTGACCAAAACTTTAAATCAAAGTGTCATTAGAATTGTAATCTTATATTCTTTGAAGAGACCTCACGAAATTTTGGAGGAAAAATCTGGCAAGGCGCTTAACTTCCCTTTCTAGAGCCGAGTATCGTTGACGGGAAAGTGCCTTGGCTCCTCTGGTTTTCGCCCGCTCTATCGCGGCTTTGGCTTCTCTCCGCTCCTCTATCTTCCTCCAGGTTTCATCGGTAATCCACTGTTTTCTCCGAGTGCGTAGCTCACCCAGATTATTTTCGCTGGTAGTGATGAAGGCATTCTTGATGGCGGTCCATTGCTCTTCTACGCTGCCACCTTCCGAAATATTAGCAGCAAGAGTCTCCAGTTCTTCGACGAAGGACCTTTTCACTGTGGCATCTTCCAGTCGGCGTGTGTTAAATCGACGTCCGACTCTTTCCTCCTGTCGACGAATCCGCGCAATGCGCAGACGCACCTCGCCGATGAGGAGGTGATGGTCGGATGCGATGTCAGCGCTACGTTTATTCCGCACATCAAGAAGGCTCCGTTTCCACTTTCGGCTGATACAGATGTGGTCAATTTGATTTTCGGTAAAGCCGTCACGGGAGACCCACGTGACCTTGTGAACCGGACGATGGGGGAAGAGCGATCCCCCGATCACCATGTCGTTATTGCCACAAAACTCTGCCAACAGTTCTCCGTTTTCGCTCATTTCTCCGAGACCATGGCGTCCCATGACAGGCTCATAGCTCGAGTTGTCGGATCCGATCTTCGCATTGAAGTCGCCCATGTAGATCTTGATATCACCCTTCGGAATCTTATCCACCACAGCATTGAGTTGACTGTAAAAGTTCTCTTTGTCCTGCAATTCGGCAGCATCGGTTGGCGCATAACATTGGACTATGGTAAGGTTTCGGACCCGTGTTCTAAATCTGGCGACGATTATTCTCTCATTTATAGGCTCCCACTTCATAAGCGCGGCGTAAGCTTGGGCGCTGAGCAAAAAGCCAACCCCACGGTGCCGAGGAGCGTGTTCACCTCGCAGGCCAGAATATAGCAGAATCTGTCCCGATGGTATTCTGTGTTCTCCAAAGTTTGGCCAACGGACTTCGCTCAGTCCTAGGATCTCCAGCTTCATGCGACACGCCTCGTTGGCGAGTTGTGCCAGTTTACCCTGCTGGGCTAGGGTTAGTACGTTCCATGTTCCAATTCGTGTCCGTTGTTTCGCGCTAAAAGTCGTTGCCGTTAAATCAGTTCGTAATCTTTCTCTATCGGTTTCTTGAACATTTTTTGATGTTTCGGGGACAGTAGGTTGTTAGCCTAAGGTTCCCTATCCGCCGTGATGGGGCTGCCATCTTAGGTGTAGCTTCCGGGGAAGAGCATTTCTTATTCAGCCGCTGGATGCCAGACAGACGCTGTTTGAGCCGCACCTCCTTGGTGAACAGACGCTCGGTGGACGTACCTCCTCAATCTAGCTTAAGTCAGAAGGACTACAGGACCCAGGCTGCACTACCAGCTAAGCACGCAACTCTTAGCTGGCGGTCATTTGTCATCCGTCGACCCGTGGAAGCATGAGGTAGGAACTTGTGAGGACTCCGTCGACTCACCATTTTGCAGCCCATCGATACTTGGGAAGTTTAATATGCGGTTCAAAATTTATCGTGAAACTTTCAATTTCACTATTCAATAGTTCATGGGCCATTATAATAATATTTGAATATAATAAAAATCCACCCAAAATATTTTGTTTTGTGGAATTTGCTTCAATTCTCACAAAAATATAATATGGCAGATTTTCAATTAGGCTTACAGTGCCGTTCAAAAACCTTTGAACTGTTCAATTTAATTCAACTTTTATATTACTCTGAACACATCGGTCACACTTCAAACTGTTACCAATTGTACATATCAAGTCAAGATAGCTCAGTTCACTAAATTGTATCCAGATTTCTAACAAAATTTATCTGGTTAATATGATCGATATTATTTTTAATGGATTCGAAATAAGGTTATATAAATTCTCAACCGGTACTGTAATCTAGACTATTTATTTGGCCAAATGTGATTGATTCTGATATAAGTTGACATTAAGTTAAAATTAAGTTGTAATAACATCCTCAGGGAATCTTAGCAACGGGTTTTTGATAAAATTATAATAACGTTTAAAATACATCTTGAAAACTTCTTTTCAACATACTATTTGAGAATTGTTATTTCGATAATAATTATAACACCCGAACAACTTTAATATAGCTTCTTGCTTAGTAAACGTATTTTTATCAGTCAAACGTCAAACATCGACATTTGTAAACATGTCAACATTGTAAAATTAGCAGTAATGTTGACGCGCGGTAGCTGTTTTTTGTTAATTGATTTGGGATTTGTTCATCGTATTTGACTACACCCGATTCTGTTTTTACACGGATTTTTTTTACACGGCCGTGCAAAAAAAAGTTTCCATACATTTTTTTCTGCCAAAACCTTATTTTTGCATGAAACGTCGAGAAACAGTGTTACTTCTTTTACACGGTTTTTGAAATTTAGAACCGAATTAGTGCATTTGAATGACAATGAGTTTTTTTTTGGTAGATATTTTGAAACAAACAATGTTTGAAATTTGTCTACTAAATTTTTACTTAAAGTTTTTCGAAAAATACACTTAATGAACATGGTCCATTTTATCAGCATTGGATGGATCAAAATTTCAAATTCATGCGTCATTAGAACCATAACACTGCGGAACACGGTTTTGTCTCAAGCATCAAAATATCACTATTTACTCAATTAAGGGTTGCTGAATCCATTGCCGTTTTCAGAAACATCATAACACGTCTAGGTTTTGAGATATTGGTTGTTTAAAATACTAAATTTGACTATTTCAGTCAACTTGCATGCAAGTTTGCGAGCTTGTATGTTAATTTAATTGCTGAGTTTACCTCAGAACTCATACTTCATGTGTATAAGAATACTTATCAACAAAATTCATAATATTTTTGATGCTCAAAAGTTATTTGTATGGAGACTGTTAGTATATTGAAAAAATCGATTTAATCGAAATTTAATCATGCGATTTCAACCAAATTATATTTAAAATAAAAGTTAAGGGCCTATTTTGCATGCTTGATGGATTAGATCACGAAAATTTTTGATAAATCATTAAAATCTTTAAAATTCATGTAAACATAAATTTAACCAGTGTTTTAACACCTTTGACGACCTGTAGCTAAAAATCCTGACGTGCTGGAACATTTCTGAAAACGGAATTAGATTCAGCAACTGAAAATCTACTAAAGACACATAATTTGATCCTTGAGACACGCACAAATGTCATTTTTGTTGCGCTGTGTAATCTTATACTGTTTGAAGAACACTTGCGAAAATTTGACGGAAAAATCTAAAAACTATTTAACATCAATAACATAGCCATCGCGAAAAAGATTGGGTCACTCTTTATGGTTTCGGGTCATTTGGCCGAATGCCGTTTGGCCAATGAACTGTGAACGTTTGCTATGAACCGTGATAGATCAACTGAAAGGCACTGGAATTGCTAAGTATTTTTATTTATTAAATGGCTAATAATTCCAGTTTTTACACCTCGACAAGCTGGTTCCAGGCACTGTTATGAAATTAGCGTTAATTAAAAATAAGCTCTTTGTTTGTTGTGTAAATTGTCAAAGTATTTGTGCTCGAAAGCTTTGTAAAATTGAAGAATTACGTATGATTGTTGGAATTAGTAATGTGGACGTTATATGTGTAAGTGAAACGTGGTTGAATGAAAATGTGAATGATTCTATTTTAACTATTGACGGATATGAAATTATAAGACATGATCGAGTGGGGCGCTTAGGAGGTGGTGTGTTGATTTACATCAAGAAAGGAATTACTTATGATGTTGTCCTTAAATCGAATAATCAGTGTGGTGTAGCAAATACTGAATTTATTACCGTTGAACTGATCATACAAAAGGAAAGATTGCTTCATAAACACTAGCGTTTTTCCAGATGAATGGAAGAAATCTAAAATTATACTCATGAGAAAAAAATCTAATTTGAACTCTTTGGATAATTTGAGGCCCATCAGTATCCTATGCGCGTTGTCAAAAATTTTCGAAAAAGTGATTAAATCTGATATTTGTCATTTAATAAACCGACACAATCTGCTTACACAAAAATCGGGTTATCGACCAAAACGCAGCACGAAAACTGCAATGGTGAAAATAATTGATGATATTGGAGTAGTGATTGACAATGGACGACTGGTGATGTCTCATTCAATGCTCTTCTACAAACTAAAAACTATGTTTGCTTTTTCGGATCATGCTACTCATCTCATCAATTCTTATTTGAGCTCTAGATCACAAGCAGTTTATAGCAATGGTAGTTTATCAAAATTTCTTTCAATAGAACCAAGTGTTCCCCAAGGTTCTATATTAGGACCTATTTTATTATTTCTCTATACAGTGGCTCAATTTCATTTTCGTACGGGGCACTGTTTTCATATCAAGTTGGTATAAAACTATTAAATGGTGCATGGACTTCGATATACTTTATCAATAATGAATGTTATAGGTGTTATCTATTGTTTGGCAATGACAAACTGTATTCATTTGCTTAAATCTTTGGAATAATGGAAAAGTATTGAGATTGTGTCTATAATTGACCCAATTCCATATTCGTACACCTAACAAAAAAGAAATATACAGCATTCAAAACTAATTTTTAATGGACTAGATGATTACTTAAGCTCTTCGTTGCATTGTTCAGATGCAGTAGAATACATTTGGAAAATTTATAAGCGGACATATTTGAAACTTAAGTAAATTTAAGAAAAATACCAATTTTCCCATGTTTTTTGCTAAAATATTCGGTAAGTCGAACAATAAATTGCATTTTTTTCAACATCACTTCCTTAAGAATGATAACTGCGAATATTGCACAAGTTTCACAAAATTATAATCAGTTTTAGAGTAGCTAGGAGTGGATATCGACAACTTATACTTTTGAATCTTAGGTAATATAACATTTATAACAAATCCAAAACCAAAAATTTTAGTCAATTTCTTTATGTTTGGCTCCTAAATGTATATACATAATCCATAGTTAATGTTCCTATCAAAACATTGCGTAATTATCATTTTTAATTTACATTTTACTACCAAACATGATTATAGAGATTTATAGAATAAATATTATTGTCATAACCGCAACACAAACGTTTTTTCAAAAGATGAAAACAACAGGATATATTCTATTAAATAGTATATCAATGCTCTCTGCTCATTCAAGTTATTTTGTATTTTTCTTATAAAATCAACAAATTGCAAAATAGGGTGCTGTATTGAATATAATTTGAATATTATTTCAAAGATAATTGAATATTACGATGACATCAATTATGTGGAGGTATGTACAGCGTAGTTTAGGGTACTTTATTGTAAAACGAAGTTCGTAGTTCAAATTATTTTTACAGGCAAATTCAAAATTAACATTTACCTGTTGTTTAGAATGAAAATTTGGTTTACTTGATTAAAAATATCATTTTAGAAGAGTTTTGAACTTATGGCACAACAGTTTTCTGAACTCAAAAGGAATAAAAACTGTTTATGATTTCTGTAAACTGTATATATTTCAACTAAATTTCTATCAAAGCTTAAGAGTATAATCTATAGATTGGATCCAATGACAAAAATAAACGTTATTGTTCGAATTATTGGATTTTATAGCAAAAATCATTGGAAAACTGGTATTTCTCATAATTTTACCTAAATTTCATATATGTCCACTAATAAATTGTCCAAATGTATTTCACTACATCTGAACATCATAATAAAGCACTTCAGTAATCAAATAGAGCTTCTAAATTTAGTTTTGAACGTTGTGCGTTTGATTTTTGGTGGGTGTACACACCAAAATTTAATTGCTGCTAACCAGCAAAATTTTGCTGATATTTTTTGTGCTGAACATCCAGCAAACCTTCCAGCAAAATAAAAATTGCTGAATTTCCAGCAATACATTTTGACAGTTGTTTTGCTGGATTTTCAGCAATCTTGGTTACGATTTCCAGGTGCGATATAATTTTAATCATTTTTATTATCATAATTACTGAATTAGCAAACGACGTTTGATGTTTAAAACTATATTTATATCTTTAAGTAAAGAGTAACACTTTTTCTGTTATTAAAGCACAACAAACTGACTGAATTTTGGAGTCTCATGTTGAGCTATCCTCCTCCCCCATCGTCATAGAAGTACCTCCAGTGCTGGAACATCTTCGTCATTTACTATAAAGAAACATTATCAGATTGATTACAACATTAATTATAAACTAAAATTACTTACTAGTAATGAAAATCTAGAAATCTCGTTGTTTTTTTGTTGAAATTTCAACGTTTCAACAGCGACCTATAAACAACTGTCCGGAAAATTGTAAATACATTAAGTGTTTGACAGTTCTTTTGCTGGTTGATCCAGTAACTATGATAGTTTACTGAATTACCAGCAAACGAACTATGAATAACTGAATTTCCAGCAATATTTATTTTGCTGATAGGCGTTCAGCAATTTGTTTTGCTGGAAGGCAAACCAAATTTTTGGTGTGTACGAATATGGAATTGGGTGAATTTTAGACATCAATTCAATAGTTTTCTATTAATCCAAAGATGAATGTAAATGGAAACATTTTGTGATTGGCAAACAATAGATGACACCTATTACCTTCAATGTGAATAAAGTATTTGTAGCTCAATACTTCATTTAATAGTTTTTTACTAACTTGATGTGGAAACAGTATCTTGTACGAATATGAAATTGGGCCACTGTATAAACGACCTTCCAATGTAGTGAAGAATTGTGAAATTCATCTTTTTGCAGATGATGTTCAACTGTATTATGCATGCCTGGCAAACTCTGTTGAAGAAATTACACGAGATGTTAATGAGGACTTGCGGCGTATCAATGAATGGTCTCATAAAAATAGGTTAACTTTGAATGCTAGGAAACGAATTCTTGAAACCAAAGTTGAAACTGAACAATGAAACTATAAACTTGGTTAATACCACAACCAGCCTAGGACTCCACATTGAGTCAAATTTTGAATGGGATAACCATGTCATATCGCAATGCAGAAAAATTTATGCTTGTTTACGAATGCTTTTCAAAACATCAACATTTTTGTCTTGTACAACAAAGTTAAAATTGTTTAAAAGTCTTATTCTTCCATATTTCATGTAATGTGATTTTTTACTTGATTCTATATCTGTTCTTACATTTAACAAGCTTAAAGTTGCTTTAAATGCATGTGTGCGATATGTTTTTAATTTAAATAGATTTTCTAGCGTTTCTCAGCTACAACACTTGCTTATAGGATGTCGTTTAGTGAACTTTAGTAAATTTCGCTGTTGTCTACTTTTGCATAAAATTTCCAGCACATGACAACCTGACTATCTACACAACAAGTTAAAATTAGCAAAAGGCAACCGTTTCAAAAAGTTCCTACTTTGGCCAAATAAGGAATGCCCTGGTGTATAGAAGGAAAAATTATAAGGAAAATTATTTTTGCTTTTACTTTTTAAACAATTTGAACGAATGAATGAATGAATGAATTCACACTAACGTGTGAATGTGCTCTTTTTAACAAGAAAGGTTTCATTCTAGGTTGCTGTATACAACTGTGTATAATCTATGACAACAATTGGCGCTATGGCGCTTCTACCCTAACACATATTTCACATTTCGGTACAAAGTTGATAATTACTCAAAATTTGAATTTTTTTTTGAACAATGTATAATAATACTTCAATTTTTTTGGCATCGTCTGTGGCTATAAGTGAAAGGTTTCTATGTTTAATGCGTTGTTTAATGGATGAATTTAAGACTTGCACTTAACCAAAAACCTCTGTGAAATTTATATATAAATCTCCGATGAAAGCTATTGAATTACTACTCAAAACACCGATTGTTAAAGTACCGTAATCCGGGGTAACTTTGATCTCTTTTTTGAATATTTCTTAAAAATTTCATTTGACAATACAAGTGCTGCATGTTTTATATTTTCGAAACCAGTACTGACACCTATTGCTCGTGGCTATAAACTGTATTTTGTTTTCTGAAAATTTAAAGCATGTTTAAAATAATGTTTAGAGTGATTTATTTTATTTACTTGATATGGGGTAACATTGACCTATGAAAACATCGTTGGGTAATATTGAAAATATCATTACTTACTAAATTCATGGTTCCTGAAGCCGAATATAAAGGCCATATTCTTACAAGTCATTTACTTTTTGAGTTATTTCAAAATTTAAAACACCTTGGATTGTGGAATACGCCTAAAGGTAGGCAATTTCCCAAGGAAATTTTGTATTCTTTATGGTAATGTGTGAATTATGCTTAACTGAACAAGTTTATGAAAGTTTTGACAACGGAATCGTTTTCGGCGATGCCATTTTTAGTAACAATTGCATTTCTCATGCTCATTTCGTTTTCAGAACTCATGTAAGACAGGATTCTGTGATCGTGTCATGCATAATCATGAAAATATGTTTTTCCAAAAGTTGAAAAATTTACACATAAACACAACTTAATTTTCGCAAAAAAAAACCCTAATGCTCATTAGCTCATTAATATAAAGAAGAGAATCACCATTCATGCATTGAAATTATTTCATCGATGAATGTTGATTCGAATTTTTTACACGTGGTGGGTCATTGCGATCAATGCTACCCCGCTGATCAATGGTACCCCGGATTACGATATTGGTGTTTTTGTGAAAATACTGAAGATAATAAGATCTAAACACATGACGTACTCTGTGGTGTTACTAAACAGATTCTTAATACATTTTTTCCCGGATTGGAGCAAAATATATGTAGTCACAAGGCCTTGTGACAACATCTTATACAAAACAATTGTCATATAAGCATTGCATAACGCTAAAGATGATTTTGTTATAAGTACATTCTGCTTGTCACGGAAACAACAACTTATTACAATAAACAAATATAAAACAGATTTATCTATTTTTTAGCCAAACTTATATAGCTTCTTGCTCTGATTGCGCTAGCTACTTTTCCTATGAATGTATGTTGGTATTAAGAAAATTTCTTACTTCTTTCATTTCACCCGAAACATTGATGTCTTCTTATTGATTTTCTTAGTTCCATCCACCAATTCCTAACAAGCCCAGAAAATGAATGAGTTCAAGATTTATTTTTAATTCCAAACAAAATTCTACCGATTTTCCGTTTTGGTTTCTGCCCATTCTTGCGGCAACGACATCCATCCAGTTTCCTAGCTGCAGTACCATGCGAGAGCATAATGTGAAGAGCAGGCAATAAATAACTGACGGGAAACATCGCATCACCGAAGCGATAATTGTTGAGTAATTAGAGGATAATTAATTGCTCCTCGCGGGGGCATGCCCCAATCGGTAGTACATTTTAGCGGAGAACCACGAAAAGGCGTTCCTAAGCGGCTTGTCTCAAATGAGGAAAATACACCGGAAAAGGGTACACTCAATGAGTTTTCCTCGAAGATTTTTTCTTCTTTCTGGCGTTACGTCCCAACAGGGACTGAGTCTGCTTGTCAATTGATCATTTTTGCATTCGTATATCGTGTGGCTCTGGGTAGTCGAAAAAAGTGCTAACCCGAAAGGACCGGTGGGATCCGAACCCGCAACCATCAGCTTGATCTTGTTGAACAGCTTTCAATCTTAAATTGAAATTAAGAAGACAAAAAGGAGAAATTAACATATGAGTGATCCTAAGTACATATTACGAAATACTTCATACGAAACGTGTTTTTCTACATTTAAACACAAACCACATTTAGTAAAAAATAATTATATTCATTGTCATGGACGAGCAACAGATTATGTTTTATTACTTCCTGCTGAAATGTTCAGTAGAAAACATATTTCAGACATTCCAAACTAATGAAAGTATTTGTTCAAACCGCAGCATTTAGGCGCCAATATCCTTAGATCAATAATAGATCCAATCTTTCATGACGAGAACTGCCGCCAAACGGCAGTATCCTGTTTGTCACTGACTTATTTTCCATGTTCTTCCTTGCGCAGAATGCGGTAATTACCGAATATGACATGCAGCAAAGTGTGTTCGTTCCTGACGACGGTTCTTATCTTCTTGTCTGTAGTACACCGACTGGTTCTGTCTCTGTATGGACCAAGACTCGTCTCCAGGAGCCAAATTATCACATATGCTGCCAACGGGAGCATTCTGTAGACAGGGTGGAATGTGTGAAATGTATGCACGAGTGAGATTTTCTTTTAACGATGTGGCGCCTCCGTTTTCCGCTACGGACGAAAAACTACTGATGACGCTTGGTTGAATAATTTGTGATAAAATAAGTGAATAATGCAGTTTAGCTCATCGGGTGTAGTAAATAAAATGTTATTAATCAATAGCTAAAATGCAAAAAAAAAGAATTAAGCGATTTGAATTTCGCAGAATTTTAGCATATGTGTTGCTATTTATGATTACTCCAGTGCGCATCGTACCCTCGTGTTGTGTGTACACAAATTCTTTCACAAGTTTTTAAAACTACCTATAGCATTAAGGCTCAAGAATCCATCATTCAATCACTAGCAAATATTAAAAATCAGTTTTTTCGTTCAAATTTTTATAAATCCCTATGAAAATCTATCATCGCATTACTGATAGCAAGTGCAATGCAATGACAGATTTTTATGGACATGGCTATGATTTTAGCATAGCATAGACTGACTGTACATGTCAATGGTTGCTACTCCGTGATTGATCGGAACTGGTAATAATTGCACTGCGATCCAAATGAATAAGGGATGGGAGTTTCCGCTTACTCTCGGAGTGCAATTTTAGCAGATCTAATATTATTGATCAATAACGGCGCCGGCCAAGTCCTTACAGTCAGTTGGGATAGGAAAGGAATGTTAGGGTGTAATGATTGTTGCTTCTAGAGACCGAGAATACCTCTGCATCTCCACAATCACCACGGGAAGGGTGTTTATTAGTGAAGAAGGAAAAGATCTGGGAGTCACCTTTGGTCGGTGATGCGATCCATAGATAAGGAGGAAAAATACGATTTATACTTAAAGCTAGATTTTAGTTTTGTCTCAAAAAGTTTTTGGTAGAAGATTTAAAATAAACGTCAACATCTATAATGTTGAACCATTCAAAAGAAGTTTTTAAAAACAATGGCGAAAAGAGAAAAATATATGCGTATATCTTAAATTATATGGAACAGGAATAATGCCGACACATGTAGTGACGAACCATACATAGTTTGTTTGAAAATTACAACATTTATGCCTCAAGAAGAAAAGTCTTTGATAGAAGTATTAAAATAAACGTCGACATTCATAATGTCAAACAATTCAAAAAATATTTTGAGAAATGTCAAAGATTTTATGTTGATTAGAATTGTATAAAACAGGCATAATGCCGACACTTATAGTGACGAACCATACAAAGTTTGATTGCATATTACAAAAAAAGTAACGCTTTCATGAAAAAATGTGTTATCATAAGCATGAAACGAGCTCACCAGTTGGTAATCCATCCTCGACTGAACACGAATATCTTTACGCACTCACACAGCGCGAACAGCAAAATTCTCGGCGCCCCGAAAACGAACCGTCTTGCTTGGGCTTCCAAAACACTGCCCAGCACAACACGCGAACCGCAAACCAAACTCCCGGCCTCCCGGAAACGAAGCGTCTTGTTTGGGCTTTCCAAAACACTGCCCAGCACAACTCACGAACCGAAAACCAAACTCCCGGCGTCCCGAAAACGAACCGTCGGGCTTGGGCTTTCCAAAACACTGTCCAGCACAACTCGCGAACCGAAAACCAAACTTCCGGCGTCCCGAAAACGAACCGTCTTGCTTGGGCTTTCCAAAACACTGCCCAGCACAACACGCGAACCGCAAACCAAACTCCCGGCCTCCCGGAAACGAAGCGTCTTGTTTGGGCTTTCCAAAACACTGCCCAGCACAACTCACGAACCGAAAACCAAACTCCCGGCGTCCCGAAAACGAACCGTCGGGCTTGGGCTTTCCAAAACACTGTCCAGCACAACTCGCGAACCGAAAACCAAACTTCCGGCGTCCCGAAAACGAACCGTCTTGCTTGGGCTTTCCAAAACACTGCCCAGCACAACACGCGAACCGCAAACCAAACTCCCGGCCTCCCGGAAACGAAGCGTCTTGTTTGGGCTTTCCAAAACACTGCCCAGCACAACTCACGAACCGAAAACCAAACTCCCGGCGTCTCGAAAACGAATCGTCGGGCTTGGGCTTTCCAAAATACTGCCCAGCACAACTCGCGAACCGAAAACCAAACTCCCGGCGTCCCGAAAACGAAGCGTCTTGCTTGGGCTTTCCAAAACACTGCCCAGCACAACACGCGAACCGAAAACAAAACTCCCGGCCTCCCGGAAACGAAGCGTCTTGTTTGGGCTTTCCAAAACACTGCCCAGCACAACTCACGAACCGAAAACCAAACTCCCGGCGTCCCGAAAACGAAGCGTCTTGCTTGGGCTTTCCAAAACACTGCCCAGCACAACACGCGAACCGAAAACAAAACTCCCGGCCTCCCGGAAACGAAGCGTCTTGTTTGGGCTTTCCAAAACACTGCCCAGCACAACTCACGAACCGAAAACCAAACTCCCGGCGTCCCGAAAACGAAGCGTCTTGCTTGGGCTTTCCAAAACACTGCCCAGCACAACACGCGAACCGAAAACAAAACTCACGGCCTCCCGGAAACGAAGCGTCTTTTTTGGGCTTTCCAAAACACTGCCCAGCACAACACGCGAACCGCAAACCAAACTCCCGGCCTCCCGGAAACGAAGCGTCTTGTTTGGGCTTTCCAAAACACTGCCCAGCACAACTCGCGAACCGAAAACCAAACTCCCCGCGTCCCGAAAACGAAGCGTCTTGCTTGGGCTTTCCAAAACACTGCCCAGCACAACACGCGAACCGAAAACAAAACTCCCGGCCTCCCGGAAACGAAGCGTCTTGTTTGGGCTTTCCAAAACACTGCCCAGCACAACTCACGAACCGAAAACCAAACTCCCGGCGTCCCGAAAACGAAGCGTCTTGCTTGGGCTTTCCAAAACACTGCCCAGCACAACACGCGAACCGAAAACCAAACTCCCGGCCTCCCGGAAACGAAGCGTCTTGTTTGGGCTTTCCAAAATACTGCCCAGCACAACTCGCGAACCGAAAACCAAACTCCCGGCGTCCCGAAAACGATGCGTCTTGCTTGGGCTTTCCAAAACACTGCCCAGCACAACACGCGAACCGAAAACAAAACTCCCGACCTCCCGGAAACGAAGCGTCTTTTTTGGGCTTTCCAAAACACTGCCCAGCACAACACGCGAACCGCAAACCAAACTCCCGGCCTCCCGGAAACGAAGCGTCTTGTTTGGGCTTTCCAAAACACTGCCCAGCACAACTCGCGAACCGAAAACCAAACTCCCCGCGTCCCGAAAACGAAGCGTCTTGCTTGGGCTTTCCAAAACACTGCCCAGCACAACACGCGAACCGCAAACCAAACTCCCGGCCTCCCGGAAACGAAGCGTCTTGTTTGGGCTTTCCAAAACACTGCCCAGCACAACTCACGAACCGAAAACCAAACTCCCGGCGTCCCGAAAACGATGCGTCTTGCTTGGGCTTTCCAAAACACTGCCCAGCACAACACGCGAACCGAAAACAAAACTCCCGACCTCCCGGAAACGAAGCGTCTTTTTTGGGCTTTCCAAAACACTGCCCAGCACAACACGCGAACCGCAAACCAAACTCCCGGCCTCCCGGAAACGAAGCGTCTTGTTTGGGCTTTCCAAAACACTGCCCAGCACAACTCGCGAACCGAAAACCAAACTCCCCGCGTCCCGAAAACGAAGCGTCTTGCTTGGGCTTTCCAAAACACTGCCCAGCACAACACGCGAACCGCAAACCAAACTCCCGGCCTCCCGGAAACGAAGCGTCTTGTTTGGGCTTTCCAAAATACTGCCCAGCACAACTCGCGAACCGAAAACCAAACTCCCGGCGTCCCGAAAACGATGCGTCTTGCTTGGGCTTTCCAAAACACTGCCCAGCACAACACGCGAACCGAAAACAAAACTCCCGACCTCCCGGAAACGAAGCGTCTTTTTTGGGCTTTCCAAAACACTGCCCAGCACAACACGCGAACCGCAAACCAAACTCCCGGCCTCCCGGAAACGAAGCGTCTTGTTTGGGCTTTCCAAAACACTGCCCAGCACAACTCGCGAACCGAAAACCAAACTCCCCGCGTCCCGAAAACGAAGCGTCTTGCTTGGGCTTTCCAAAACACTGCCCAGCACAACACGCGAACCGAAAACAAAACTCCCGGTCTCCCGGAAACGAAGCGTCTTGTTTGGGCTTTCCAAAACACTTCCCAGCACAACTCACGAACCGAAAACCAAACTCCCGGCGTCCCGAAAACGAAGCGTCTTGCTTGGGCTTTCCAAAACACTGCCCAGCACAACACGCGAACCGAAAACAAAACTCCCGGCCTCCCGGAAACGAAGCGTCTTGTTTGGGCTTTCCAAAACACTTCCCAGCACAACTCACGAACCGAAAACCAAACTCCCGGCGTCCCGAAAACGAAGCGTCTTGCTTGGGCTTTCCAAAACACTGCCCAGCACAACACGCGAACCGAAAACAAAACTCCCGGCCTCCCGGAAACGAAGCGTCTTGTTTGGGCTTTCCAAAACACTGCCCAGCACAACTCACGAACCGAAAACCAAACTCCCGGCGTCCCGAAAACGAAGCGTCTTGCTTGGGCTTTCCAAAATACTGCCCAGCACAACTCGCGAACCGAAAACAAAACTCACGGCCTCCCGGAAACGAAGCGTCTTTTTTGGGCTTTCCAAAATACTGCCCAGCACAACTCGCGAACCGAAAACCAAACTCCCGGCGTCCCGAAAACGATGCGTCTTGCTTGGGCTTTCCAAAACACTGCCCAGCACAACACGCGAACCGAAAACAAAACTCCCGACCTCCCGGAAACGAAGCGTCTTTTTTGGGCTTTCCAAAACACTGCCCAGCACAACACGCGAACCGCAAACCAAACTCCCGGCCTCCCGGAAACGAAGCGTCTTGTTTGGGCTTTCCAAAACACTGCCCAGCACAACTCGCGAACCGAAAACCAAACTCCCCGCGTCCCGAAAACGAAGCGTCTTGCTTGGGCTTTCCAAAACACTGCCCAGCACAACACGCGAACCGCAAACCAAACTCCCGGCCTCCCGGAAACGAAGCGTCTTGTTTGGGCTTTCCAAAACACTGCCCAGCACAACTCACGAACCGAAAACCAAACTCCCGGCGTCCCGAAAACGATGCGTCTTGCTTGGGCTTTCCAAAACACTGCCCAGCACAACACGCGAACCGAAAACAAAACTCCCGACCTCCCGGAAACGAAGCGTCTTTTTTGGGCTTTCCAAAACACTGCCCAGCACAACACGCGAACCGCAAACCAAACTCCCGGCCTCCCGGAAACGAAGCGTCTTGTTTGGGCTTTCCAAAACACTGCCCAGCACAACTCGCGAACCGAAAACCAAACTCCCCGCGTCCCGAAAACGAAGCGTCTTGCTTGGGCTTTCCAAAACACTGCCCAGCACAACACGCGAACCGAAAACAAAACTCCCGGCCTCCCGGAAACGAAGCGTCTTGTTTGGGCTTTCCAAAACACTGCCCAGCACAACTCACGAACCGAAAACCAAACTCCCGGCGTCCCGAAAACGAAGCGTCTTGCTTGGGCTTTCCAAAACACTGCCCAGCACAACACGCGAACCGAAAACAAAACTCCCGGCCTCCCGGAAACGAAGCGTCTTGTTTGGGCTTTCCAAAACACTGCCCAGCACAACTCACGAACCGAAAACCAAACTCCCGGCGTCCCGAAAACGAAGCGTCTTGCTTGGGCTTTCCAAAACACTGCCCAGCACAACACGCGAACCGAAAACCAAACTCCCGGCCTCCCGGAAACGAAGCGTCTTGTTTGGGCTTTCCAAAACACTGCCCAGCACAACACGCGAACCGCAAACCAAACTCCCGGCCTCCCGGAAACGAAGCGTCTTGCTTGGGCTTTCCAAAACACTGCCCAGCACAACACGCGAACCGAAAACCAAACTCCCGGCCTCCCGGAAACGAAGCGTCTTGTTTGGGCTTTCCAAAACACTGCCCAGCACAACTCACGAACCGAAAACCAAACTCCCGGCGTCCCGAAAACGAAGCGTCTTGCTTGGGCTTTCCAAAACACTGCCCAGCACAACACGCGAACCGAAAACCAAACTCCCGGCCTCCCGGAAACGAAGCGTCTTGTTTGGGCTTTCCAAAACACTGCCCAGCACAACACGCGAACCGCAAACCAAACTCCCGGCCTCCCGGAAACGAAGCGTCTTGTTTGGGCTTTCCAAAACACTGCCCAGCACAACTCACGAACCGAAAACCAAACTCCCGGCGTCCCGAAAACGAAGCGTCTTGCTTGGGCTTTCCAAAACACTGCCCAGCACAACACGCGAACCGAAAACAAAACTCCCGGCCTCCCGGAAACGAAGCGTCTTGTTTGGGCTTTCCAAAACACTGCCCAGCACAACTCACGAACCGAAAACCAAACTCCAGCGTCCCGAAAACGAAGCGTCTTGCTTGGGCTTTCCAAAACACTGCCCAGCACAACACGCGAACCGAAAACAAAACTCCCGGCCTCCCGGAAACGAAGCGTCTTTTTTGGACTTTCCAAAACACTGCCCAGCACAACACGCGAACCGCAAACCAAACTCCCGGCCTCCCGGAAACGAAGCGTCTTGTTTGGGCTTTCCAAAACACTGCCCAGCACAACTCGCGAACCGAAAACCAAACTTCCGGCGTCCCGAAAACGAACCGTCTTGCTTGGGCTTTCCAAAACACTGCCCAGCACAACACGCGAACCGCAAACCAAACTCTCTTTATGGACATGACTATGATTTTGAGCAAAAAACTGGTTTTGAAAATTTGTAAAACGATGATGGTTATTTTCCTCATAAGTCACCTGAATTGATCAAAAATTGAATGAATGATTTAAATACTTAGATTTTTCCCAGTCCCAATGATTAATTATTTGAAAAACAGAACCCAATCTGGCATTGTTCGGAAAGGGTTATCTCAAGAAATTGTTCACTTTAACAAAAAAGATCTAAATAATATTAAAGCTTTAGAAAAAGCAAGACTGATGTTCGATGTCCGTCTGACATGGGAACATTTCCAGAAACCTCTAGGAAATTTCCAGGATCCCACTCAGTGCCGTCGGTACCAAAAGGGGGGTCGTGGAACAAAACAGTACCACATGCATGCTAAATGAATAATTTGCGGAGGTTTTTCTAACGCTAAGGACGTCTGCCCTGTGAAGGATGATACTACAAAGTTCATATGCGCAAATTGCGGGGGCAACCGTGAGTCTTACTTTTGGGATTGCCCTTCTCGCAAACGAATTGTGGAGGCTCGTGTTAGACAGATGAACGGAAACGTTTTTCGTAGCTGAGATTTCTCAGGCATAATCTCCAACAATTCTCATTTTTCAGTTAACGATCGCTTGCTTCATAAACATACCCATCAGGTAAATTACACACATACTCATTCACAAGCTAATTTTCTTGGAGTCTTTAAAATTTGAATGGAAATTCTTATGCCAATGTTGTCAGAGGTAATTTAAATTCCTCCCCTTCATTTTTTTCCTACGAGTAATCGTTCGAATTGTTTAAAATCAAATGGAAACACCATTGCTTATGTCTCCGCAGGTAACTTATATTCCTATATACAAAGCACGAGTGTGGAGGTGCTAGCGATTTTATGGCAGTTATGGCAGCGAAGATGACTTCCTTACGCATACAGACAAATTCAGCCAGTAGTTTGCCATTTTTCTCAAATTATGCAACTTACCTGTAATAAATCATAGCCAAATTGCTAACACACCATAAGAACGGGTTTACTTTTCCACCTCAAACGTTTTCTCAAATAATAATGCCAGAAATCCGACGATTCGTGGTCATTTTCAATACGTATGATGAGTATTTAAGTAGGCTTGTTTTCATCAATCCATCGGCAAATGAAGAACACTTTTCACTTAATTTATTTGTTCTCGCTAAACGTAGGACTACCAACACGATTTGTTTTCACTTATTGTAAAGTTTAGAAGGAATAACTTTCAATTTCTGGTAGAAATAATACCAAATTTTGCAAAGCTGTGGTCCAAACAATCTCGCTATCACGATACCGTAATTTCGGGTGAAATTGATCACTTTTCACTGTTTTCCATGTCTGTTTTTCATGATGTTGCCAATTCCAAACAGCTTAATGAAGGAAAACAAGTACGACGGTGAGCTTCATTGGTTTATATACTCAAATTTTCATACAGTTGTGATTTTAGTGCTGAAAATCGTCTCTAAAATAAAAAATCAAGGAATTCCATTTCGGGGTGAAATTGATCACCTGTCAAAACAATTATTGTTAGTTTTGAAAACAACTTTACTTATTTAATTTGAGCCTTCTGAATCCAAATATGCTTGCCAAACTCTTAACAATGCAAAATTTATGGAAATAATAAACAATTAATTTTCAGCAATACCGCAGAAAACGCCTGAATGTAGGCAATTTCCTAAGGAATTTGATGATATCTATACAAAAATTTAATTATTACAACAAAATGAACAGATTGGTGCGAATTTTGATGATAAAATTCGTTTTGAGGATATATTTCAAGCATCCTTACTAATTTCCAGGTTGACACCATGTCCAAATCCTTGTTGAAAACTATAAGTATATTGATGTCTGCCAATACCACACAGAACACGACGATGGAATTTCCTATTATTTTCATAGAAATAAACATTCCTCAACACAAAAAGCTTCACAACATGCAATTTGACAATAGTTAAGACAAACAACGTTCATTTACATAGGTTGCATTGGTTTCTGTGCTCTATTAGAGGGAAATAAAATCGTGTGACACAGTGATCAATTTCACCCTACTGATCAATTTCACCCGAATTTACGGTAGTTCACTTTTTTATTTTTCTATTTTTTGTCCACTTTCGCTGTTGCAGTGTTGTCAGTGTCGTTGGAAGCTATGTATTACATCCAGCAATTTGGAAGCGAATTGAAAATAAATGCTGACTACAAACATAATATGAACAACTATCACTGGCAACGATGCACATTTAATTCATATTTCACTACTACCCGAAAATTAGAGAATAATGTTGTGCCTACCACTACGTTTACATTAACATTTGTGGATTACCTCAAACAAAATGGTCTCCGAAGTCTTTTTTTCCTTATTCTTCTTGCATTGAATCCTGATGCAAAATTATACAGACTCCAAAGAAACTTCTGAAGGTCTCTAACGGTTTCCACAGGCTTTCCAAGAATTTCGTCTCAGATTCCTCGAGGAAATGCTTCAGAAATTATCATAGTGATTTTATTTAGAATACTTTCAGGGTCTTCTAGAGGAATCTCTCCTAAAATTCTTCTAGAGGTTTCTCTGCCAACTCTACCAGAAATTCTTCCAGCGATTTTTCAAAGCATGCTTAGAAGAGTTTCACTAGAATTTGCTCCAAGAAATCCATGAGAAATCCAAAGCTACTGTCTCCAGTAATTTCCTCAGGTATTATTTTGTTTTTTTTTCTTTTTTTAAATTATCCTGAAATTTCCTTCAGATATTTTCTAACTAATCCTTCAACCGAATTTTCCAGTTGTTACTGTAGGAGAGCTTCCAAAGATTCTCAGAATTCCTCCCGAGGAAATCCACAAAGGTGTATTCCAGAGTTTCTCCAACATTTCATTCAAGTATTCTCAAGCATTCAATCCAAATTACTCTTGCAGTTTTTCAAAATATTTCTTAAAATATTTCTCAAAACATTCCCATGCAATCTTCTGAAGTCTATTTAAATTTTATCACCAATTAATGCTACACCACCTTACGCAATAATTCCTCTAATCATTCGTACACAATTTCTTTCGAAATTCTACCCAATGTTTTTCGAGAAAACCCTGTGAAAAACTATCCCGAGATTCGATTGATTTTTCTTTCGATTATTTCAGCAAATTGTCCATGAAATCTCGTAGGTAAGTCCAGGAGTTTCATTATGGAAATTTAAAAAATACTCAGGTTTTATCATAGGTCACTTTAGGATTTTCTTTACATATACCTCACGGATTTATTTTCCAGAAAAAAAATTCTTGGCGTTTCCCTGGAACATTTCTGGAAGAATTCCTGAAAATAAAAAGTTTAAGACTTACTTTAGACAACTCCATAGAATTAGTGGAGGAATTTCTGTAGAAATCTTAGCAGGAATCTCGGGAGCCATCACTGAAAGTATGTGCAGATAAATTGAATTCTTATATAAATCCTGAGAGACAATTAAAAGTTCCTGGAGGTATTCTGGAGATGTTATTGATTGATTTTTAGAATATGTTCTGACCAAGAATCTTGGAGGATGTCCCAGGTAAATGTAGGGATGAATCACTGGATAAAATCTTGGAGGAATTAGGACTTTCTTGAAAGTATTCTCAAAGAATTTTTATAGGATTTTTAATGATTTCCGAAATCATCTTTGGAGAAATACAATTTCTTTAGTACTCCTTGAGAAATCCAAGCTGTATTCTTGAGGCTTCCTACACACTTAGATTTTCTTTCGTTGCTCCGTAAATTTTCTTACCGAAAACAAACTGTAAAGAAATATTTAACAGAAGTTTCGGTATTGCAAACGAGCTCTACCGAAAATCTGCAATAATTAGCAAAATCTAAACGTCATTTCTCTGTTTTCACCGAAATCGTCGATTATTAGGTAAGTTGTTAAGATTCACCGAAGACTGCTAATTTTTACCGTACTTCAGTACATAGTGTTGCAATGCCTTACCGAACAAACGGTAATTTGAAATGTTTTGTTCGCCATATTTGTTTGTGAATGCAAAACTTTACTGGGAAAAACGAAAATCCATTATAGGCGTCGTTGAATGGATAAAGGTAAATTACCGAATAAATTCCAACGGTATTGACCAAAAAGTAATCCAAATTGTTATTTTCTAGATGGAGGATGAGACATCCATTGCATCAGCTTTGTTTGCTAGAGGAGAATTGCTGCAGACGGGCCAGGACTTACCTTTACGTTGTTGCCGGAGTCGCTGAGAGTATTTAGTGTCTCATTTTCGCGAACTTAAAAACAGTTATCCTGTTCATTACAGGGATTTTTTTTTTCAGACATTAATAATGAGAATCACAGGAGCAAAACTCATGTGTTAAATGTGTATACTTTGCCATTATTTTATTTCAATAGAATTGAATTCATGAATAAACATAAACATGTCTAGAAGAACACAAAATATAGATTATTCAATTTGGTATCAGTATAAATTCTGTTTCTCAATCCTCAAATTCAATACCGACTGCCTGTTGATATGAAAAAAGCGATCGGTAATTATTTTCACAATTCGATCGGTAATAATTCATGAACAATTTGTAATTATTTTGACAGCTGCGTTTGGATTCAAATTAATGGTTGTTCGGTAATTCTTAACATAACCAAAAGCATTACCGAACGCTCAGCGGTATATATTTCGATAACAAAATTACCGAAGTCGGTGATATTTTCTTAGTGTGTTAGTAAATTTTTTGGAGAAATTCCTTAGTAATATTCCTTGGGAAATAGTAGCTAAATGTACACCTCTTCAAATTTTCGAAGTACCTCGGGCTGCAAATTTCTTAATAAAGATAACACAGTTCGACAAAAAAGTCGATCTGAATGCACAGAGACCGGACACCCCGGACTTGAAAGTATAAAAATAAACAAAAATAATGGCGGCCCAGATAGCCGTAGCGGTAAACGCGCAGCTATTCAGCAAGACCAAGCTGAGGGTCGTGGGTTCGAATCCCACCGGTCGAGGATCTTTTCGGGTTGGAAATTTTCTCGACTTCCCAGGGCATAGAGTATCTTCGTACCTGCCACATGAAATACGCATGCAAAAATGGTCATTGGCATAGTAAGCTCTCAGTTAATAACTGTGGAAGTGCTCATAAGAACACTAAGCTGAGAAGCAGGCTCTGTCCCAGTTGGGACGTAACGCCAGAAAGAAGAAGAATGGCGTTTTCAGAATTTTCGTGTCTGCCCCGGGGCATTTTTAAAATATACTTGAACATTTTGCATTTTTATTTAAAAACTAGTGGTCCCGGCAAACTTCGTCTTGCCATCAAGTAGGCTGTTGAAAAACGCTTTTGATCGTCCCATATAAAATGACAGTTTCGTTCGCGCTTGTTTTTTCAACTTTCCCGGTGAATATCCTGGGATTTTTATACACACAAACACGTCGGAAACCTTGACGAACAAAACTGAGTAAGAATCATTCAGATCCGTTGACCCGTTCGTAAGCCATTTCGTGACATACAAACACCATTCCATTTTTATTTATATAGATTTAATCAAATCAATAACCCGACACAGTGTTTTATATTTAGGACAGCAGAATTAATGTGCCATATTATGTTTAAAGTTGAAATTCAATATGAAGAGTTGTATTAAGATTTGCATGGACTCCTCCACCACCCTTTTGTACCTTCCCCATTTTTTAAGTACCGTCAAATGGGGTATCTTGCAACAGGGGTGAAACTTGCAACACTTCGACATTGTGATTTATTCCGCCGTTTATCGACCTTAGGTATACAACAGAAGGTTTTGACAAGGGTTTGGGTATCGTTTCTTTTTTGGTGAGTTTGCTGGAGGTGAAAATCATAATGAAATTTGGATTGTATAAAACTAATCTTGAAAAACGTTCTTCGTACCACACAAACGGTAGAAATATGTCATTCGAGGCATTTGCTATCAGTTACAGTACTTAGTAGTGTACAAATTGACAACATAAAAGTTTTGATAATTTTTTGCTTAAACACAATAAAAATTCAAAAACGTTTTTGACTACCCTTGTGGGGTAACTTGCAACAGCAATTTTGATCTCAATTGTTTGATATTTCCTGCCGTTTGTCATCGAAAACACATGAAAAGGTAAAATTGAACATATATTTGTACAGTAACTTTGAAATGTTTGTACCTCAATCAATTCAATACACTCTTTGTATTAATTTTTGAAAAATTTAAATAAATCGTATTATTATTAAATTTAGTCTTATTTTTTTCATAAAAATAAAGAATAATTTAAAAAATTTGCAAAAAAATTAACTTACAGATCAGTCATTGGGAACTCTCTGCATGAAATATGATGAAAGTTAAGTCAAACCAATTTTACATATCAATATGTTATACGTTGCTTTGATTTAAATATGTCTAAAAAATAAGTTATGTGAAGTAAAGCCTAAAATACCATTGTATTTGTAAAAAAATGCATTAAAACGTTTTGATTGCTTTCCAATAACTGTCAAGACTTATAATATGCTATAATTTTCCAGTGTGGACACCCTATGCAATGCCAATGAAGCTTTCAATCAAATTGATTCAATACTCATAATACAATCGATAATAAATAGTTTTCTAAGAGAAAAGCAGCCTGTTTCTAATAATTGTCATGCTTTTACTGTAGACAATTATTAAATGACCATAATAACACAATATGGGGCCCAGATAGCCGTAGCGGTAAACGCGCAGCTATTCAGCAAGACCAAGCTGAGGGTCGTGGGTTCGAATCCCACCGGTCGAGGATCTTTTCGGTTTGGAAATTTTCTCGACTTCCCAGGGCATAGAGTATCTTCGTACCTGCCACACGATATACGCATGCAAAAATGGTCATTGGCATAGTAAGCTCTCAGTTAATAACTGTGGAAGTGCTCATAAGAACACTAAGCTGAGAAGCAGGCTCTGTCCCAGTAGGGACGTAACGCCAGAAAGAAGAAGAAGAAGAAGAAGAACACAATATAGCATAAATTTTTAATAGTGTACTTCAGGTACCATTGTGTGTTGCATGTTACCCCACATCAGGGGTAGCATTAAAAATGCATATTTTTCGTCTCTCCTGATTCCAGAAAACTAAATACTGATAACATTAATACCGCGTGGTATTCTTTACGTAGCGATTAGGGTACTAGATGGTTTTTGTCTCATCTGAATCCTCAATTTTTTCGTCCATATAGCTTTGAAGTTGAAAATTGTTGCAAGTTACCCCGTTTGACGGTATTGCAAATGATGGAATATTTGATATAAATGGTTGAAATAAGCGATTTTAGTGATTCTACCATCCACCAGCTATCTCTCCAGAAATATCGTGGTTTATGAACAACCCCTTTTGCTATACTATGGAACCGTCCATAAATTGCGTGTTCATTTTAGGGGGGGGGGGTCTGTTCAAAGGTTTCGGTCCATGTAAATAAAAATAAAAATTTGAAGAGTTGACCACAAGGGGAAGGGGGATGAAAACTACCAAAAATATAACCACGTGGTTAATGGAGGACCCCTTGCATTTATTTTTATTTTATGTCTTGTTTACTATAATGACTGATAATACTTCATTTGATCACAAAAAATGCCTTTTAATTGTTATTGGACTTTTAAGCATTTTCTTAAATATCAAAAATATACATTTTCAAAACGAATTTATGTCTTGTTCCCGAAGATCTACAATTCCTTGAGATAACAGTAGAGTTTATTTGCAGCTACACTATCTTCTGCATTATTTTTTGTACATCACGTTTTTATACTTTTGCTACAATGTAAATGAGAATTTCGGATTGAGAAAAATAAAATGAAATATATGTTTCATGATACTTTTTATTAACCTTTTTTCTAAAGGTATTGAACAACGAAATATTTTGTTTTGATTCGTGATTGTCTTTTATGTTCTTCTGGATATTTTTGTGGAACTTATCCCCAACAATATGTTCTCATTGCATTGACGTTATTTTTCCTTTAAACCGTTGTTCGATGTTCTTGAAATCTAAAAGTGCTCGCTTAAAAGTGCTGCTCGTCTGGGTTTGAAGGTTTGAAAAAAATCTTGCAAGATGACATATCAAAGAATGCTTTTTCGATGTAACATTAATGTTTAATTTTTTATAGCTAGCCATTAGGTTGCTTATAAGATCTTTGTAGTTGTTAGCTCTATGGTTCCCCACAAAAACCAGCACAAACAAGTTTGAAATTTTGGTAAGCAGATTTTTCATCAATTGTTTATATGTTATCAAAATCAGTGATTTTGAATATATTTCGAATTTTCATGTGACTTAATTTTGGGGAAAGATCCTTCAGATGCTCCGTCACTATAGAATTTTGGCATTCAGGGTAATGGGGTAGAATCGCAAACACAATGATTAATTTTAAACAAATCTCTGATTTTTGGATCCCTTCTAAAATACTGCTTGTACTTGTCAATTACCAGTGGAGTGAAGTTTATTTGCTTGTATCTTGGCTTAGCTTAGCTTAGCTTAGCTTAGACTGACTACACATATCAATGGTTGCTATTCCGTGATTGACCGAAGTCAGTGAAAATGCACAAAGAATCAACTAGAAGTTCAGCTGGGATTGGCCATAATCTTCTTCAGTGTGCATAATTCAGTGCCTCTATTTATACAAGGTCAATAACGGCGCCGGCCACGTCCTTGCAGTCAGGTGGGATTGAGGGAAGGAATGTTAGTGTGTAACCTTTGCTATTTGGAGACCGTGTTTGCCTCTGCATCTCCACAAAGGTTACTGGGAGGGATTTTTGTTAATGGGGAGGATCGTTGGGTCAAAGGATTCACTTTGATAAGCGATTAGACCATGATAAACAATGATTTGTGAGATATATACATGCTTATACGTAAATATAATTGTTCATATAATTTCTATGTAGAGGAAAATTATGCCGACACTTGAGGTGACGAACCATTCAAAGTTTGTTGAACAAATACCTAAATGTAACATTCCTACAGCTGTCAGTACGAAAGCATGTGTTATTATATTTTACTCATTTGAAAAGAAACAAAAGACTCAATTGGTGAACACTCTTATTCTTATGCCGACACTTACAGTGGCGAATCATCCAAAGTTTGTTGAATAAAGTGAACCTTTCGCAAGTCTACACTTGTAGTGTCGAACCATTCAAAGTTTTTTTAATTACAAAAATAAAGGTATATAAGGGGTGTTCTGAAAAAAAAAATGTTAAACATAAATAAATCATGAATCAGAGTTTGTGTCGACACTCACAGTGACGAACCATCCATAGTTTGTTGAAACATCATATTTACATCACACCATTGTAACGCTTAAATGTGCAGTCATACATATTTTATAGATTAGAAATAGTAGCATGAAACGAGCTCACCAATTGATCCGTTACCCTTGACTGAGCAGCCACAATCCACTTTCAGCTTCACTCGTTTGCTCGGCTAGCACTCAGAAAAAAAAAAAATAGGCGCGCGACCCGAAAAAAAAAAACACGGACGACAGCTCGGGCTTTCTTGACGCACTGCCCAGGAGCAAGCGTCAAGGTCGTCGAAAGATCAAAAAGAACGAACCGATCGCGGCACTTTTTAACTTACTCCAACCGAACTCCCCGATCACGCCACTTCTTCACCTACGAGATCGACGCGCGACATGTTTGATCCTGCCCTCGTCGCTCGCTCCGGCAAAAGCAAGCGTCAAGGTCGAAAGATCAAACAGAACTCGAAGTTTATTTGCTTGTATCTTGGGATGATAAAAACACAAATGTTACACAAAGGACTTCAAACCAAATCACATTTTGAGTTACCGTAAACTGGGGGAAATTGATCACTTTTGAGCGATTCGGTGCTATAATTCCTAGTGGGATGCATGCATTATCATCCAAATATTTTTAAAACCTGTACTGGTTGACGAATTATTATCGTAATAACAAAAACCATTTTTGGAGATCAAAAAGTGTTTTTTTTTTATTCCGGGGTGAAGTTGATCAATTACTGCGATAGGTTTCCTAAAATAAAGAAGTATGCTATTCATTAAATTCGGGGTCTCTGAATCTGAATCAAGACTTCAAAATCTTTCAACTTATTGATAAATCGGATAATTTTTTAATTGAAAGTTGTGAATTACAGATTACACTACATTAAACGCCTAAAGGTAGGCAATTTTCTTTGAAATTAGCAACCCTCTTGCAAAAAGATCATTTTTTCTCCAAAAAAAAGTATTTGTATCCTCAATACAAATTCGAAACTGGGTACAAAAAACATATCTGGAACGTATGAAACAGTTTATTAAAACTGTAGCTTTGTATAGGCTCGGAAAAAGTCGATTGTTTGGAGAAGAACCCTTCAACAGTTCATGAAAAATTTCCTAAAAAATCTGTTTTTTTCATGAAATAATTAACTTGAACGCCAAACCGAATTTATGAAAATCAATAGTAGCTATCAGGTAATGCCACAACTCAGAAATTGTGATAATTGAAATCGTGTCATAGCTCTTATAACATTCTATACATGTGGGTACGGGAATGATCAACTTCTCCCCGCTGATCAACTACACCCCGAATTACGGTATCCATTTTCACCTTGCATTGATATTTCACTTGAATGAAGAAACATATCACGGCCGAATGTGCGGTGATGTTTGAAAAGATGATTTTTAGCTACCCACTCGAAAAAAGCAAATTTGACAACAACAAAAATCAACCGTTTTTCATCAGCCCACTGCTAAGTAGCCATGTTTTTGTAGTGAGCATCAAACTGTTTGCGAGGCTCAACATAGAAAAAAGATTTTATTCAGTATTAAATATTTCAATACAGTACCAGAATAACGGCCTAAAATGAGTTTTATTTACCTAACAGTTTATTTGATAAATTACAATCATTTAATGCACATCTGTTTCTTAGAAATAACGTTTTATACGAAAAAGCTGCTGTCAAACTGAAGGAGACGAAAAACCGAGGGGCGCAACCATTCTAAATTTTGATAAATGGCGCTTGATGCATTTTTATTTATTTTAACATGTTATTCATAGTATGAAAATAAATCTAATGGTTTACTACAAAGGTAATATTGTAATGAATCATACAAAAATGCATCATGCGGTTAAAATAGTTTTCACATTCGCCCCAATTCTGACTCTGTTTTGATTTTTAAGCGTTTGCAACTGTCTGCTTATATTAGCGTACATATTTTTTCGCCATTCTAGATTGTTTTTCCGAAACGACTATTTGTTCACTAACATAGAATTGTCTTGAGGAACCACTTCCCAGTGGGAATTTAAGATGGCGGCTCGTTTTTTTCCCATGGGGTAGTATTGTGGTGCCAGAAGCCTGTTTTTATAAATTTAATGGGCAAATAGTTCCAATTTTGGGAGCGAATCGGAGGTGACTCACTCACAAAAGTGAATTGACTCTTTTGATCGATTCAGTGACTCATTAAAAAAAATCAAAATTAAATCATGAAAAATAAAACGTAATAATTTCTGAAAGATATATTTTTTTATATATGAAGCTACTTCAAAAATTTAAACATGTCTAGTGCACTTGATTATGATAAAAATAGTCAAAAATTCTTTTTAAAAAGAATCGTGATTCATTCTCTCATTTTTGTGAGTCGACTCTTTTGAACGGTTCTGAGTGAGTCGCCCATCTCTATTCCTATGAGCACTTCCACAGTTATTAACTGATAGCTTTCTTTGCCAGAGTTGCCATTTTGCATACGTATACGGCAGGTACGATTATACTCTATGCCCAGGGATGTCAAGGAAATTTCCATTACGAAAAGATCCTGGACCGACCGGGATTCGAACCCAGTCACCTTCAGCATGGCTTTGCTTTGTAGCCGCGGACTCTAACCACTCGGCTAAAGAAGGCCCCAATTTATTAGCGCTTATCGTGTTGAATTATGAGGCCTCCGTTATAAAAAAAACATTCAGATTCTTTTATTCTTATCTTATCTCAGCTGTTCATTTCAATCAACGGTTTTAGTCCAAATAAATGAAAGAATGAATGCTATTCATGAACTCGAAAATATGCCGGAGAATCATGCTGGTACCAAATACGCATTATAGAAGAGAATTTCAAGTTAATACTCTGTTTTTTTTTATAACGAATTAAGCTGAGAAACAAACTTATGAACAAACTGTTCCATTATGAACGAAACGCCAAAAAAGAAGTACACAAAGAGTAAGCATTACGGTAGCCCTAATATTCAACAAGTGCTAGCAAGGTGAAAAACTCATTCTGCTACTTAAAATCAAGATGGCGTCAATATGCAAGATGGCCGCCAGATTGTTTTACTAAAATTTATACCCTCATTTTTTAGATTCGGAACTCGAAGAAAACACCAAAGATTGAAAACTTGTTTCTTTGTTGTACAAAAAATGATGTTTGCATTGATTGCTCTCGTCATATATGTCAAAATCGTTGAAAATGATTTAGAAAATTTCTCATTTGGTAGGGTAAATACCATTGCTCACCTAGTTTTGGCAGCTTATCTCACTCAGTTTTTTTCTGTTTTTTTTTTTCTGGTGGTGATTTCAGAATTCAAAACGAGCGTTTTGTTAATGGTGAAAAAACGGGTTCTATGACGAAATTCAAGATGGCGGTCTAATTTAAAATGTCCGCCAATTTGTTTTAGCTTCAAATGAAACCTACATCCTTCCTCTCTACACGATGCCACTGAGTTTGCTGTGTGTTCCAAGGGAAATATGAGACATATCTCGCAAAGAAAAACCTAAGATTTAAAAAAATGGACTTTTTCGCAAACTATTTAGCTAGCTAGGTTAAGGTGAAACAGTTTGAAATCAACTTCTAAGATTGCACTAAATCTTCAAAGGCACAAGTCTCGCGACAAAAGCATCCAACAACAGTGCACTTTTTATTTTGGCTTTGTGCACTAGCAGAAAGCTTTAAATAAGAAGATAAGAATCGTTTGCCAACTCGTTCTCCAGTTTTGTGCCTTTGAAAACATCAGTAGGGGCACAAGTCGGCCATTGTCGAGGCCATCTTTGGATTCCGAGATGTTTCACCTTAAAGTACTTTTTTTCACCAGAGAAATTCTTCATTTTTATCGAAAGTCTGTGTTGTTAGGATCCAGTTCGGCCAATTGATATAAAATTAACAACATTCCATAAAATTGGTTCTGAGAAATGTTCATGATTTGAATGGAAGTATCGCATTTCGCGGAAAAATACGCAAACGATCGAATTGTTGAGCTGAACCTTAAAATGCAGGAATTCTGATTAGGTTTTGCTTATATTAATTTTGTTCAGGCGCCATTGCATCCGTAGATTATGTGTTAAAAAATTAACAGATTCAAATTTGTGCTTGAATACATCCGTTTAGAGACATGTGTTACTTTACAAGATGTTTCCGTTTCGCTTGGTTGAACCGAATGCGAGCCAACACGCGTGAAATTCAACTCTTCCATCGGGGACAGCGAGCTCGTACCTACACGAGACAGCGTTGATCCGTTTCAAGTTCCGAGAAATTTATAAAAAATGGCACCGAACAGAAGACATGGTTTCAGCCTGCGAGTGAAGCTGACGAAAAATCATATTAATTAAAATATTTTTGATATTTTTTAAAACGATCATAACGAAAAATGAAACTAAACGAGCTCATGCTCGTTTTTTGTTCCCTGTCCTGTCCCTGCTGAGATCTTTGCATTGCTCACTAGGAGCTGCACGAGTATAATTACGAAAATATTTTAACGATACTCGAGTATGATAAAGTGGGTGACAATTTATGTGGTTTAGAGAAATGTATATCGTATAATAAATCAACGGCAGAAACAGCTTCATTATGTTGCAATTAACGCTATTAAAAAGGGGAACAATTTCTGCTGTGATGGAGGTTTTGAGATTGACTGTTTGGCAAAACATATTAAAGGGCTTGAGCTTTGATTACATTCAATCTTTGAGAATTAGTCCTTGATCATCCTAGCGCCAGTTAATTCGTTTCTCTATAAATGAGAACATGTGGTCTATTTCATTATACATTTTTTGCGCTTACAAAATATCCTGCTGTTTCTTTTGAATAGGTGAAATGATGTTAATAAAATTGAAATTTAGATGATTGGTGACGAATAAATGGAGTCCCATAAGAAATATCAGACGATTAACCTAGAAGCGATGAATGACGGTTATATTATTAGAATAAATAGGCATGTGCTACCGGGGAAGGTGATGATCCGCATCGACTAATGAAGCTAAAAGACGAGGAAACTAACCTGTTTTGTGGGATGCCAAGACGATGTCAGTTCGAAGTGAAATGTTAATTTAGTTCACGACAGCGACAGAGAGTTATTAATTGCCAAGCAGAAATTCTCATTTGGCGATCTTTCAGTCGATAATGAAATATTAATTATTTTTGATTGAACCTATCAATCAGATCGAGTATGATCAAACATGAAGTTCAATAATCGCCTAAGTAATCACAAGCATTATAACATTGCACGTATTCTACTGCATATCAACAACATTGATGTAACATTGCTTTAAAGCATTAACTCTACATTACAAATGTATCAATGCACTAACATCACTTTATAAATTGCACAGTTGCACTAATGTTACTCTATGAATTGCTTCATTGCTTTATCGTCGTTTTTGCATTAGTGCAACTGTAAAAGGGCCCTTTTCCACTTTTAAACTGCTCCATAGTTACTTGGACGTTTAATCAAATATATAATTTGATACGTATTCATTGCCAGCAAGACCAAGCTGAGGGTCGTGGGTTCGAATCCCACCGGTCGAGGATCTTTTCGGGTTGGAAATTTTCTCGACTTCCCAGGGCATAGAGTATCTTCGTACCTGCCACACGATATACGCATGCAAAAATGGTCATTGGCATAGTAAACTCTCAGTTAATAACTGTGGAAGTGCTCATAAGAACACTAAGCTGAGAAGCAGGCTCTGTCCCAGTGGGGACGTAATGCCAGAAAAAAAGAAAGAAGAAGACGTATTCATTGCGTAGTACTGAGACACGAAATTACTTTCATTGTCTCAAGGAGGAAAACTGAAAAACTCTTGAGCTTCATCTTGGAGTTTCGCTTTAAGGTGAAACATCTCGGAATTTAATGATGGCCGTCACAATGGCCGACAACCCTACTCACGTTTTCAAAGGCACTAAACTGGAGAAATAGTTGGCAAACGTTACAGATCTTCTTATTTATTTATTTATTTATTTATTTTTTAACTTGAAATTTTGAAAGAGGGAAAAGCCCCTTTGAGTGATTTCTAACTGAAATCTTTCTCAAAAAGGCATAAAACCTCTTTATCTTTTCAAAAAACATTACAAAATAAACAATCTTAAAATAAAAGGCTCAAACGGCATTGATCCATAGCAGAGCCAAGGTCTTGAAAGATCGAGAGGTCGTTGAAAATGTCCATATGTATCAGGATACCACACATAGTAAACTATTCTTCAAATCTGAAAAGAAACATACGAAAAAGGAAAAAAACAGTATCATACATAATAAGAGATGTCATTCAAAAATTGAAATAAAAGTTTCAAAATTGTAAGATGCATATTTCCTAAAATATCTCGAACAGATATTGGAGTGGGACTGCCTAAATTTTGAATTTGTATTAAAAATGTATTTCTTGGTACAATGAATCTTGTACAATGAAAAATTATATGATCAATATCTTCATAAAAAGCCCCACAATAGCATAAATTGGAATCTTTTATGTTAATGCGATATAAATGACTATTACAATTATAATGATTCGAAATTAGTCTTGAAATACTGCAAATAAAATTTCTACTAACTACTTCTACTAATTTTTAAACCATGGATTTTGACAAACTTTTGGAAGAATAGAATGACACCAACATCCTTTTTCACTAGAATCCCAAGATGCTTGCCAATTCAATAAGGAAGATCTTTTCAATTTTGAATAATATTCAAATGTGGAAATATTACGATTATATGTAATACCACAGCGAACACCCAATTTAGCTAAAGAATCCGCTTGTTCATTGCCATAAACTTTTGAATGAGCAGGAACCCATACAAATTTTATAATGAAGCCTAGTAAATTTAGTTCAAATAACAATTGTTTTATCATTAGAATTAGCGAATAAGTTTTAATATGAAAATTTACTGATCTAATGGCTTTGAGGCAACTATAACTATCAGAACAAATAAAAAATATATTTGGTGAACAAGTTTTTATCAAACTACATGTAAAATATAATGCAGTTAATTCAGCAACAAAAATGGAACAGGGAGATTGTAATTTAAAAAAATGTGCTGTCAAATGATTGTACACCCCGAATCCTGCAATATCATCGATTAAAGATCCATCTGTAGAATAAAACTGATCAGAACTTACTCCAACAAATTTACGATTGAACAACAGACTAGCAAATCGAGAATAGTCATGACATGGAATTTGTTTCAATTCTTCATGTAATGATAAATCAATTATAGGTTGCAGCGAATGGATTTTAATTTCATGTTTATAAAAATTTTTTGAAGGATCAGCTATTATATTTTGATTTTTACATTGATTGAAAGAATCTAAAATTTTACATGTTGGATTAATTTCAGCTAAAGATGTTAAAACTGTAATTATTGGGTGATTATTTGAAATACATTGTATAATATATTTACAATTTAATTCATGAAATCGAATTTTCAACGGAACAATTCCTGTTAAAACTTCCACAGACTTTGTGTGCGTGGAATTCATTAATTTTAAACAAATTCTCAAACAACGATATTGAATTTTTTTCAATTTTAGAAAAATGTGTGGAGGCAGTATTTCCAAAGGTAAAACAACCATATTCTAGAACAGAACGTATTGTCGTTTTATAAAGTGTTATTTAATCAGAAGGATGAGCTCCCCACCAAGTACCAGTAATTGTTCTGAGAAAATTTATTCTTTTTGAACATGTTTTTTGAATATATTGAATATGATATTTCCACGTTAATTTAGAATCATACCATATACCAAGATATTTGTATTCATCAACTTGTTCAATTTCAATATTATTAAAATATAAATGAATATTATAAGAAGAGTGTTTGCGTGAAAAAATTATAAATTTTGTTTTAGCTACTGAAAAAGTAAAACCATTATTATGTGCCCAATTACAAATATTGTCTAGTGCACATTGCATAAAATGACGAATCACTTCTCTATTTTTGCCACTGATAGATATAACCTTATCATCAGCAAATTGATAAAAATAACAACCATTTGGTATAACAGATGCTAAATCACTTGTAAATAAATTATATAAAAAAGGACTCAAACAAGATCCTTGAGGTAGACCAAAATAGCTATAACGATTCATTTTAGAAGATCCATTATGAAAAAAGTTCATTATTTTGAAAGAAAATAAATTACATAGGATATTTGATAAAACAATTGGAATTTTGAAATTTATCATTTTTTCATATAATAAATCAATAAGAACAGAGTCATATGCACCAGAAACATCAAGAAAGGTGGATACCATGTCTTGTTTCCTGTTGAATGAAAGCTGAATTTGTGATGCTAAAAGAGCAGTACAATCACGAGTGCCACAACCTTTTCTAAAACCATATTGTGATGAAGATAAAATGTCATTCCTCTCAGCCCATACCGTGCTGCATCAATACCCGGACGCCTAAGGTGATACGCATATTCAAACGCTTGTATACAATTGACTAATCGTTATTTTATAATGCATCACTTTGAGACGATAACTATTAGGTTGAAACTTGAAAATTTTCAAAAAATTTACAATGAATTTAATGAAAACACGGTAAAAATTAAGTTAGTTCTGTACCATGTCGTGTCCACAAATCCGGACACATGAATCAAAATCCGGACATCGATGTATCAAATTCCGGACATTCAAATAATCACAGCGATTTTTCACATAAAACTTTAAAAAAAATATTAAACATACCTTCACATCACGATACAAAGATTGATAGACTTGTAAACTTCTCTGTTTCTCTGTTGGATGATCCTGAAACATCATAAAACGTTGTTTTTGTGGTCTTCAAAATATACTGCATTGTTGCTCATAATAATTACACATAATTTCACTCATTTTCAGTTTATATTATTTAAAATCACAGCGAAATAACTTACGACCATTTTCTTCAAGTTTTCGAACAATTAAAATGTAATATTTCTTGTTGAGCCTTGAAAAACTTTATGTTAAAGCACTGTGTCCGGATTCAAAACCACACGTAGAAGTAGCCGGACAGTCGTCTTATTGCACTTAATTATATGTATTTCCAGTAATTTCTTCACAACTATTGAATTTATTAAGAATAAAACACAAACAAATCACTACAGAACATGTATCACAAACAATTTGCACGTAACAAACGCGTGATGAATTGTCAAATTGCGATGAGGCATTAAGCAGAATTCCTCCGGTTGTCATTGATATTGAAAATGAACGCGTCCGAGTGAAACTGACTTTTGTTTTTGTATTTACCGATGTTTTACAAGGCTAAATTGATGTCAATTCACGTTACAATGGTCAAAAGTAGTTCACATTAATCGTAGGAATAATATTCTTACATGTGAAAGGATATTTAACATTGAAATAATTGAATTTCATCAGAGTGTCCGGATATTGAGCCCGTCCGGATTTTGATTCATCACGGTAATTCAAGACGATTTAAAATCATTCTCTCCATGAGTTTATGTACACATGAGAATAAACTTATAGGCCTTCGACTGTCAGCCAAAGCAGGATTTTTGCCTGGTTTCAGTAAACTAATAACTTTAACAAAACGCCATTCTGGTGGGAATATATTTTGAAGAAGAAAAGAATTATATAATAAAAGCAAATGCATTTTGCCTTCAAATGGTAAATTTTGCAATACAATAAATTTAATTCTATCAATTCCCGGAGAAGTATTATGAGTTACAGATAAAGCCAAATTCATTTCTTCCAAAGAAAATACTGCACTAAGTTCTGGAAAATAGTTAAATGTTTGACGAGTTTTGAAACTAATATTTTGAGGCACGAAGTTAGGACAAATTTTTGATGCAAATTTTTCTATCCACTCTATAGAATATTCCAAAATAGGTTGAACAGAAAATTCATAATTTCTCAAATTTTTTGCAACTCTCCATAAAGTGGATAATGAAGATTCTCTATCCAGATTTTGAACAAAATTTTTCCAATAATTTCTTTTCTTAAATTTGGTAATTCTAGTAAATTGAGCTTCAGCTTTGCAATATACAAAATAATATTCCCTAGATCCAAATCTTCGAAAGTTCTTAAATGCATCAGATTTATTTTTTAAAGCTAATGAACAATCATTATCCCACCAAAATGTCGGACGTTTTTTAACTGGAGATTTAGAGGTATGTTTTTTCGTTTGTGATTTTAATAATGCTTCTGTTAAGGCCCAAGTAAAAATAGAGCAAATGTCAAAAGTGAAAAAGCAGTTTTCGCCGTTAAAATCGACAAATCGAAAAAAATTAAAACACACACCTTTTTTATTTCCCAAATAAAAAGGCTGTGTGTTTTTACTTTTTTCGATTTGTTGATTTCAAGGGCGAAAACTGCTTTTTCATTTTTGACATTTGCTTCATTTTTACTTGCACCTTAAAAGCTTCAAAAACATTTTATAATTTTCAAGTGCAGTTGTAGAATAATCAAAATGTATTAAAGATAAAGAAACTAAATCAGAAAATTTTATCCAGTCAACATTTATACATAAATCAGGAGAATTCATTAAAGTTGATTTAGAATTACTTTTAGAGCCATGTATTTGAATCAGTATGGGTAAATGATCACTACCGTTTGGATCATTAATTGTTTTCCAGGACGAAATAAAAGATAAATTACTGGAACAAAATGACAAATCAATAGCTGAATTATGAGCCGGAGGAACTGCAATTCTTGTGAATGATCCATCATTCAAAACATTCAAATTTAACTCATCTATCAGATCCATTAATAATGAACCTCTACCGTCAATTTTATCACTGCCCCATGCAAAATTATGTGCATTGAAATCGCCAAGAACATAAAAAGGAGAGGGCACATTTTCCAAAATGTTTTTAATTTCAGATAATGAAAAAGATACATTAGGATGAATGTACAAACATAAAATTGAAAATTCAAATCCATCATGTTTGACAGAAATAGCAATAAATTCAATATTTGTATTAAGTGATATATCCAAATATTTAAATTCAATATTATCACGGATACCAATCAACACTCCCCCAAATGGTACATTTCTATCATGACGAACAACATAGTATGATGGAACACGGAAAAATTTGTCTTCGGTGAGCCAAGTCTCATTCAAACAAAATATATCTAAATCATAATTTATCAACATGGCTTTAAGCCTATCATTTTTTGGAAAAATACTGTGACAATTCCATTGCAAAATTTTCAAACCTTCAATTTTTTTTTTAAATCCATTACGAAAATAGTGAAGACAAAAAGGGACCAAAAGAGTTAAGTTTCTCAAAAAGATTAGCAATAAAGGGTAAAACTTTCTTAATTAAGTTTTTCCAAAAATCACTCATACCTAATAAGTTTAATATTTCTTCTAAAATGCTCAAAATGGAAAAAATATTGTTTTCACTGTCTGAATTATGATTTGCATCATTATTACATTCATTCTGTGATGTAAAAGATGTATTTATTTTCTGAAATCCTGGAATATTTTTTGAAGTTGATGGAATATTTAAAGGAGGAAAATTTTGGTCAAACGATTTTGAGGAATGAGTATGAGTTTTACAATCTTTATGGACAGATGAAATATTAGGTCGTTTTCTCTTATTTGGAGGTTTGTAAGTATACTTGTCATTATTATCAAATGTATTATCATTTTCAATGTCTGATAAAGCTTCATATGCATTAGGTGAATTAAAATCACCAGAAGTTTTCAAAATCTCCGAATAAGAATATTTATTTTGATTTTTTATTTTTTCATTAAGTTTTTTTTTTATTGGACATGTATACTGAACAATTATTAATTGAATTATGCTTTTGTTTACAATAAATACAACTATCAGATTTTAATTTACATTCAGCTGCAGAATGAAAATCTCCACATTTTGAGCATTTTTGTTTGTTTGAGCAAAAATTAGATGTGTGCCCAAACAGAAGACATCGGTTGCAGTGCATGAGCTTCGGAAAATAAAGCCTCACGCGAAAAAAAACATTATCAATATTAACGAAATCTGGCAAAACAGATCCCGCAAATGTAATTTTAATGCAGTTGGAGTGAACGTATTTTGATACTCCATTTTCATCAAAAAATAATTTTGACAAACGTTCACATTCTAAAATTTTAACTGGTGAAATCGATTGATTTCTAAAAATATCAGAGCCATGTGATCTAATATCGTCACAATTTAATGATTCATCGTAAATTACTCCGCTGATTTCACAAGAATCACACGGAGCATATACACGATACGAATCATTAAATAATTTTGACTCCAAGAGAGAATTAGCTTCTTCTCTAGTGCCAAAAACAACTCTTAATTTGTCTAAGGAAATTTTTTTTATTTCCTTGACTGATTTATATCTCTTGTAAACTTCCGATGAAATCAACATAACATTAATAGGTCGATCTCTCTTTCGGAAGTAAACAGGGAATGGACCAGCAAAAGTTGAAGGGTAAATTTTTATTCGAAATGGTTTCGAAGTTGAAGGTACTAAATCATTATTAGTATCAAAGTTTTGCGCACCACCGTCAATTTCCATAGTGGAAATTGAACGGGGATCAAACTAATAGTAAAAACAAACTAATTGGACAAATAAAAAAAGAAAATACTTAACAGATATCAAAACGAATCCAACAAACACCGGAATTTCCAATTGTTTTCACTACTTCAGACGCCGTCGAATATTGCTTCAGAAATAACGCCAACCAGTATCTCCTTAAATATCTACACAGGTCAATCAGATCTATCAGGTCCAAGTTAGGTATTTCGACACAATTGAAAATTCTTGAAAAATCGTATCTGAAAATAGAAAAAAAATGACAAGCAGAAAAAGACCATCCAAGCCGGTCAAGGCCTACTTACCTTTTTTTGTTACAGATCTTCTTGTTTTAAGCTTTCTAGTAGCATAGCATAGTATTAACGACTGTACAAATCGTGGGTGGCTGTACAATGCTCAACTCTATTGGTTTTGAGAAATCTATATGTAGTGTCGCAAAAAACGTCTGGGATGAACGTCTTTTTCTACACAATAGAAATGCACAAAACAAGCATCACATTGTACACCTGGCCACGTTCTCACAATCGCTAGGAAAAGGGAAGGAATGTTAGTTCAACCTCTACTTGAGAAGATACAGGGAACCCAAACTATCTTCATAGACGTCACGGTATAGGGAGATTGTGTTAGTACGGTAGGGTGTATAAAGGATCAGCTCAATTTGACAATTTAGAGTATTTTTGGTATTGGAAATAATGATATGTATTGCTTTTGGATTTACCTGATTTTGGATTTACCTGATCACTTCTGAAAGAGAACTTATTATTAGTACAATAGAAATAAAACACTAAAATCAACTATGGTCGTCTCTTCAAGACTAACACACCACATTTTTATTTCACGATTCAGCAAAACGAATTGCTGAAATGGCTCCAGCAAACAAAATTTTACTGGATGTTCAGCAACTGTGGTTTAGTATACTGAACGTCCAGCAAGTTAGTATGATTACTGAAACATCCAGCAAAGGAGCTGTCAAATACTTAGTGCTGAAAATTGTTCCTCTTAAGGAACAAATAAATCAAATAAAATTCTGCCGTTTTTGAGAATTATTCCATGACCGATGTTTGGCATTAAAGTCAACAATGACAAAAAATTTTGACTTATAGTGAGTCAATTTTCGCAAGTCAGTTTGGAGCAAATTAACTTGCTGTCCAGAGCATTGAAAAGGCAAATAGGCAGCTATGAAAGTATATTTACCAAGTTGTGTATCAACTGAAACACCTAAAGTTTCAGAAAACGAATGACGAAAACAGTTGATGTTTTATAGCCTATGAATGATGATTGCAACTCCCCCACATGCCCCATCAAGTTGATCATTACGATAAACAAAAAAGTTAGGATTTCTTTGAGTTTAGATCCAGGTTTCAAATACGTTTCAGTAATAACTGTTATGTGCACGTTTTTAGCTGTAAGAAAATGAAATAGCTCGTCCTCTTTACCATTCAGAGAACGAGCATTCCAATTTAAAATATTTAAATTATTATTTGGGGCCCAGATAGCCGTAGCGGTAAACGCGCAGCTATTCAGCAAGACCAAGCTGAGGGTCGTGGGTTCGAATCCCACCGGTCGAAGATCTTTTCGGGTTGGAAATTTTCTCGACATCCCAGGGCATAGAGTATCTTCGTACCTGCCACACGATATACACATGCAAAAATGGTCAATTGGCATAGAAAGCTCTCAGTTAATAACTGTGGAAGTGCTCATAAGAACACTAAGCTGAGAATCAGGCTTTGTCCCAGTTGGGACGTAACGCCAGAAAGAAGAAGAAATTATTATTTGGATTCATTAGAAAAACGTAATCCAATAACAATTTGACTAGTCAACTTTACACCAACTTGGACTGCTTCAGTCATAGTGGTGGCTTTGAACATTGCATCAATCATTAGATTCAATTGTTCAGTTAGAAAATCATAATCAGAGGCAGACATATCACTTGAAGTGGGTTCATTATCTGATGATTTCCCATTAGAATTTTTGGTAGACGAAGAAGCGGAGTAGGAGTTACCTGTGGTGGTAGGGTTTTTTACATTTGATTTGAAACAAGTAGAATGGGTACTCATAGTACGAACAGGGGAGGAGTTCAAATTACCTGCTACGATATCGGCAAAGGATTTTCCGTGGGTAGATACATTCGAAATTGAAAGATTCGAACGATTAAAATTAGCTTGTGAATGAGCATGATTATGATCTTCCTGATAGGTATGATTCCTAATCAAGCGATCGTTATCTGAAAAATGAGTATTGTTCGATACTCTACCAGGGAATTTTCGGAAACGACCGTTATCGTAACGGATATTATCTTTCATCTGCCTGGCACAAGCGTCAATGACTCTTTTGCGTGAAGGGCAATCCCAAAAATTTGACTTATGATTAGCTCCACAATTCGAGCATACAAACTTGGTGGTATCTTCCTTCACTGGACAGACGTCCTTGGCGTGAGAAGAACCTCAGCAAATCATGCACTTAGCATCCATGCGACAATTTTTTGTACCATGGCCCTACTTTTGGCACCGACGGCACTGAGTGGGGTTCTGGTAATTTCCTCTAGGTTTCTGGAAATGTTCCCATGTCACACGAACATCGAACAAAAGTTTTGCTTTTTCTAATGTTTTAAGATTATTTTGTTAAAGTGAACTAAATAATATTCTTGAGAGAGCCCTTTCCGAACAATGCCAGATTGGGTTCTCTTTTTTTTAATGATTACTTGGACTGGGGAAAATCCAAGTAAATCATTTATTCCATTTTTGATCTCTTCAGGTGACTTATAGTCACTTGAGAGACCTTTCAAGACAACTTTGAACAAACGTTCAGTTTTGTCGTCATAAGTAAAAAAAAATGTGTTTCTTCTCTTCAAGATGTTTGAGAAGAAGTTCGCGATCTTTAAGAGTTTCCGGCAAAACGCGACAGTCGCCTTGCGATTTGGAAGGAAACCTTGATTCCCCTAATAGAGTTCAAGATTTCCTGCCTGAGTCCCCCAAATTCGGAACAACTGACCACGATACGCGGCACTCTTTGCTTCCTCACTTGAATCAAAGAGCCTGGGCTAGAGGCTGCTTCGATTTGGTGCTCATTTCGATACAATTATTCATTTCACCCTTGGAAGAAAGTTCGCTTTCCGGGGAAACGTCCTTTTTTCCATTCTTGCCACGTGTAGTGACAGTTTTAAAACCCACTTTTTTGGAAGGAAGTAGTGAATCCAGAGATACTCGCTTCCTTTTGTTTGTTGTTGATACCATGTTTAATTAATAAACGAAAGAAGACGTGACCTTCGATAGGTTTTTTTTTCCAAGACGGTGTCCAAGAAGGATTACCACCGCTAGCTTTCGCCAACGGGTCCAACGAAAAATCGAAGGCACGGGTCCAAACAAGGATCGTAAAGGGATCTGTTGACGCCGGAGAGAGCTGGCCGTACTCATGGCCAAGGGACACAGTGATCACAACGAAACAAGTGTACTTTCATTACATATATTTAAGTTATCTACACTATGTACAAATACTTAAATTAATCACTGTATCCGTCCCGATCCGTGGGCGCGGGTATGTTGGAAAATTAAAGTTTTTTGCATTAAACTCGATATAGTTCGAAAATGGCTACTTTTAGAGAAATTATTCATATAATCATTATGGCTAAGAATCATTTTAAGATGCTTACTGTTTCATCAAAACGTAATTATTTTAACAAAAAATCTAAATTTTGAAAATCGACCAAAAGTTGTTGTTAGAAAAACTTTTTTATTAAAAATTTCTCCATCATGAAACTTTGTCCCAAACATCTTTTTACTATCAAGATTCTATGGTGAAAATTAAAAAAATAATTAAAATTGGGTTTTTGTGTAATTTAAAATTTAAGTTTCATTTTTGATTTTTCTATGAAAATAAATAAAATATTTGTTTAGTGTATATTTTTTTCTTTTAGTCCAAACGGTTCACTAAAACTTCTTTATAGAACATTTTTCTCTAAAATCAACAGTTTCGGAGTTAGAATTTTTCAAATAAGTTGCATGCAAAAAATTATAGGCCATGTCCAAAAGTTACACTTGAGTCAAAATAATCAACTTTTCTATGGAAAACCATACCAAACCATGTGCAAAATTTAATCCAAATCAAAGACTATCGAGCACGATTTTTTTCATTTTTTCGACTCATTCTGGATGGAATTCTTCACATGTGTTCCTATAGTGGCACAAGCGATAGCCAAGATAAAAAGTTTTCAGATGATGTGAAAATAATGCCGCTGACTTCATGCTTCGGTTTTACACGAATATTTGTTCTTAGTTATGCGGCTATTGGTACATCGCCCCTAAGTCACATGTAGAACTTCATGATATAATTATCATTTTAAGAGCCCATTGTATGGATGTTAAGATAACGCCCCCAATTTATATTCACATCAGGGTGTCCTCAGGGTGTATATTTGATGTCCGAAATGTGTAACAGACAGACTATTAAAAACATCATTTTGGAAGTCAAAATCAGCACTTTGTAATTTTTCTCTCCCCAGAAACTCAAAGAAAAGTAAGACACTAATTTTATATAATTCGTGACTGGTAAATTCATTGAATTTTATAGCAAAAGTATTTTAAAAAGTAGCAGTGCTTAAATTTACAATATGTCCGCATGTAAATTTTGCAAATGTACTATAATACATCTAAACAACGTCACTGGATCTGCTTCTCAGCTTAGTGTTCAATGAGCACTTCCACAGTTATTAACCGCGAGCTTTCTTTGCCAAAGTTGTCATTTTCGTATGTCGCTTGGCTGGTACGATGATACTCTTTGCCCAGGGAAGTTAAGGAAATTTCCATTACGAAACGATCCTGGACGGACCGGGAATTGTACCCAGGCACCTCCAGCATAGCTTTGTAGCCGCGGACTCTAACCACTCGGCTAATGTAGACCTTAATCGTGTAGATCATTAAAATTTAGTTTTAAATGTTGTATGTTTGAATTTCGATAGGTGTGCGAATCGGGTCAATGGATTACCTGCTTTGCTCATATCAACAGAAGTTGTATCATTTAATTTTGTATGGGGAAAGGCATCTACATAACTTCGAATATCTTCTGCATGGAAGCTTTAATCGAAAAAATATTTGGCAGGTGTGATAGTCATCATCATTACGCACAACTGGTGCCCAATTTTAAGATATAATTCGTTAGATGCATTTCGCAATACAAATATTTGCCGCGTTACCTTTTCACGATTTTTCGTGCATAAACACTAGCGCATGTGCGTTACTATGTGGTGAGTTGCGAATCAGGCCATGCATGTCATCCATTACAGACACAAATGCAATACTTTTCCATTATACCCAATATGATAGTAAATGGAAACAGTTTATGATTGTCAAACGCTAGGTGACACCTATGACTTCCATAATTGATAAAGTATTTTGAATTTCATGCACCATTTAATAGTTTTTTTTACCAATTTGATGTGAAAACATTATCCATACAAATATAAATTTGATAAACGATGAAAATATTATATTTATGAGTCTAGCTAATATAAAATATTTATAAGATTATTTGTCCTTCGTTGTGAAATGTTTCTCTCATACATAGTACCATTCCGTAATGCAACAAATTCGGTTGGAAAGTGGGCGTGCCCAGACTCCGGCCTGTTTGTTTAGCCTGTCACACGCCACGATGGTGCTGATGACTTGACTCTCACACTGTTGAATGTAATTAGCCACCAGCCGATGGGACAATTTTTCACTTTCACGCTTCTCGGCGTCTCGTTCCCTTTCTGGAACGTTTGCCGCTGCCGCTCGAGTCACTACCAGGGAAGCACAGACAAAGAGACGTAACACTCAGTACAAATTTCGTTAGAATGCATTACCCATTTCACACTTTCATCAACTGGTTGCACGAAATACTGTTTTGCGCAACAAGACCACCAGATGGCGCCAGTTTGAAACATCACAAACGTAAAAAAACGATGCGCGCTTCGCTGGTTGTGAGGTTTATAATAAATCGAGTTTGAAATGATCATTCATAAAGTGGTCGATAAAAATTTCATCCGTGTGGCGTCGGTTTGTCTGTAAGGAAAATGTGCGGGGCGACCCAGAGCAACGATTTTCATACCTCTGACGACCAATCGTCTCATTATCCTCTCAAGCCCAAGCCCGACACTAAACTGTGAGCACATGTGTGTTTGACTTTTAGGAGAATGCTTGTTTTGCTCAACTGCCAACCAAAACGATAAATCCATCTCAAATTAAGTTATGTTTCGTTGGCGTCGGGCAGCAATTAAGCGTACCGTCATTATTAAGAAGAGCTGGTGAAAATAAAGTTATTAGGATTGAATCCTTTCGATGTGGCTCTCTTCGACGTTGGTAATGTGACAATATTTTATAAATATGATACTTCACTGTAATTACGCTTGCCACATGTTTGACAATTATTGCTTCGCCCCATTTCTGGTGTTGTAATCATAATCCATTTCATGTATAGGTAGGGTCAATGATCCATTAGTTGTGGTAGCACCAATAGTTGCGGTATGGGCCTAATAAAGGAATAATTAACTTATTTGTAACTGACCTTTCTTCTGGAACATGATGGATGTCACAAATATTCTTAATTTAAGTATTGTGGAGCACTAGTTTCGTATAAAAAGTGAACGTATCTTTCAAAAATTATAACTTTCCATGCACCGGTTCAAACACGCGCCATTCACTAACATTTTCATAGTAGCAAGCTTGCACGAAACAATGAAAATCACAATTATCTGACCCAAATATTCAATGAAATTGTTTCAACATCCTAAGTAGTATGTCTATTTATCGTTTTAAACCTGAAACATAGCTAATAATGACAAAATAACGATAAAATCAGTACCTCCACTATTGGTACACCACAGCACACTGTGATCCTTTAGTTGCGCTATGTTTTCGTGATCTGCAGTTTGGCATTTACAGTGAATAATTTTCGCGTGAAACCCGTTTTTTCTCAATTTAACAGTTACTTGAGCACATTCAGTAGGTACATTTACTGCTCTAATATTATCTGTACATAAGATAAATTACCAGTTTATTCTAGAACGGCATCGCAAGACAAATCGGGTCAAAAAAAGAAGCGGCGTGTTGGTAAGCGTATCCAGTACGATGAAAATGCAGTGCGTCAGGCCGTACTGAACGTGAAAACTGGGAGACAATCAATTTACCGTGCTTCGAAGTCATTCGGTATCCCGGAGTCTACCATCCGATTCAGGTTGAGTAGCAAATGGAGCAAGAAAACTCGGAAAGGCCCTGCAACAGTGATATCCAAAGAGGAGGAGGAAAGCTCGTTGTGTGGTTGGAGGAATGACAACAGAGAGGCATCCCAGTTGTAAAAGAAATCTTAAACTCCAAAATCAATTCTTTCTTTGATGCCACCTCCAGACCCAATCCTTATCGGAAAAACGTACCCGGTAAGATCTGCATCACTTATGATACCCAATTTCATCTTATAAGCTAAATACTTTGCAGGACGGAAATGGTTCAACGGATTCCTTGGAAGACAAAAATCTATCACTTTGAGGACACCTGAAGCTGTTTCTTCAGCTAGTGCCAAAGTATCCGAGGCCGACATTCGCGGCTGGTTCACCCAAGTTTCATTATATTTGGAGGAACGTGGCCTATTAGACATCCTTCAAGACCCGTCGAAAGTGTACAACGGTGATGAAACTTCGTTTTTTCTACATCCAAAAACGAAAGCCGTGTTGGCCATCCGCAGAAGTCGAAACGTGTTCGAAGTTGAACACGCAAGCAGTCATACTAATGAAACGGTGATGTTTAGTTTTGCAGCGGATGGTTAACATCTCGATTGATATGAATTGTAATATATGAATAAATGATATTATAAATTGGATTGCATTCGAATTTATATTCTAGTATATTCTTTCATTTCCCTAATAACTACTTCATTTGTTCTATACAAGATTTTGGTATATTTTGATTATTCAATGTTCTGTTTGTCTTAGAATGCGATTATTGCGAATACTGTAATGAGCTTCAAACTTGATCCACTTATTTCTTTACCATAAAACCACAGATAAACAAATCCCATACTTATTCCACTGTTGTTCATTGTTCGGCCGAATTGTCTGAAACCTTGCAATAAGAAGCACTTTAATGCGACGCATATTATGGTCAAATATGAACTAAGTAATCAAACAACCCCACTGTCGAAGTGAATCAAAAGTGCCAAGAATAGGATCCGGCTCCCTACTTGTTAACTATTTTTAAAAATGCTAGTAAATTGATTGAATTTATATTTTAGAACTCATTGGTTTCAAAAACACTTTATACCGCAACTATAGGAACACTCATACGCAACTATAGGAACACTACCGCAACTATAGGAGCAGTTAGTTGGTTCAATATTTAGCAAATTGCAAGTACAAATGGTGAATTTCTTAAATATTTTATTGTTAGAAGAGGTGCGCGAGACATCGTTGAACATGATACAAGTAAAATTAATTAGCATTATTAATTACATTAATCTCGGAAGTTATAAAATGTGAATGGCGCTTGCTTAATACCTCCACTATTGGGTCATTTACCCTATGTGCCGTGCATGATTCTAAGAATAATAGGTTAAATAGTGGGTTACATGTGTCGTGTCACATACAACGGATTTCACGCATACTCATCAAAGGGATTTGCAGCACTCCTTCAGAATTCAACGAAACTATCTAGGTGTCAAACTAAGGTGCTCAGCTGCATAGGGTCGGTGTACCAATTAGGGTTTCTAGTATCGACCACTTTCGATAAATAGTATTGTAGCCAGGTATTGCAGAATTCGCTCTCATTTGAGTATGAAGCACGATCAAAGCAAGCAAAAAAAACATCCCATCTGTCGCGGTCCACGATCGTCATTGTATCGCAAGGTGTAACAAGTCTGATAAATGGAAGCACGTTTGGTGCCGCAAAACGTATCATTTGTCAACGGGGTCAGATTCATCGGAATAATCCTCTCCATAAACAATCGAATCATCATTTTTTGTTGAATTTTTTTCAAAATATAAGTAGCACCTCTTTTTCAGTCATGAGCTTATAGAAAAACGGTTTTTGAGGAAATTGAGTTTCGTCCATGTGTATTTTTTTGACTTTGATAGTGCGAAATCCACAACATATTAAACGAAATAACGAAGTTTCTGTTGAAGCTAAGTATGCTGTTCAGCTCAAGAAAAGTAAAAATTTCTGCGGGAAGAAATGGTCAACAAATTTTCTACAGTGAGCCCCATTTGAATTGACATTTCTTTTCAACTGCATACTGCGATCAAAGAAAAATGCTTTTCTTGAGCATTTCTTGTAAGAAATTTCCCATGCATCGAGATAGGCGATTACTTTTCTGTTGAAGTGCATACTTCCCATAATCAGTTAAGAAACATGAATGTAAAAGTAATGAGTATTAGTATGACACTTCATGTCAAAGCTATTTTCGTTGGAATCAAGTGCATTTGAGGATTTATATGAAAATATAAGAAATTTACATGATTTTAGCATTTTTGCAACGCTTACAAACAATCTGTTCGACGATCACTATTTGATAAAGTTATAATGAGTTCGTCATTTATCCATGAAAGCCTAGTTATAGTAGAACATGAATTTGGTGTCAAATCTCTTAGCGAAAACCATTTTTACAAACTGGGACCATTTTTGTAATCAGTCAGTCAGAAATTTCCATATAGCGTTAAACGCCTGAAGGTATGCAACGCCCTATAAATGTCCCGTAATTCATTCAATGGATCATTGAAGGCAGTTTTTGTCAGTGCTCACCGCATCAAAACAAAGGCGCTACTGTATATGGGATTTAACATTGTGACGGCATTGCTGTTCTGTCAAACACACAAGGCTACGGTGGCGCTATCTAAGCTTTCCATAGCGGCCGTTTTGGTTATTTTAATGATCCATTTTGTCCGATTTATACCGTAAATTCGGGTGAAATTGATCACTGTGTCACTCGATTTTATGTCTTCCTAATGGAGCACAAATATCAATGTAACCTGCAGTGAATGAACGTTGTTTGTAGTAAGTATGTCCAAATTGTGTGTTGTGAAGTTTTTTGCGTTCAAAAATGTTTATTTATATGAAAACAATGTAAAATTTCAAAATCTTGTACAGTGTAGTGTTGACAAACATCAATAAACTTCTAGGTCTAGACAAGGATTTGGACATGGTGTAATCCTGAAAGTTTGTGAGGATACTAAAGATATATCCCCAAACTAGATTTCATAACCAAAACTCGTACCAGTTCGTTGGTTTGGTTGAAATAATTGAATTTCTGTAATATATCAAGAAATTCCTTAGGAAATTGCATACATTTAGGCGTTTTCTGCGTTATTCTTGAAATTTAAACATTCATTTTTTCTATAAATATTGTATTGTTAAGAATTTGGCAAGCATATTCGGATTCAGGGAGCTCAAATTTATTATGTAAAGTTGTTTTGAAAACTAATAATAATGGCATTGATAAGTGATCAATTTCACCCCGAAATGAGATCTCCCGATTTTTGATTTTAGACATATTTTTTAGCACTAAAATTACATTTGTTAGAAAATTCCGGTACTTGAGTCAATGAGGCTCACCTTCATACTTGTTTTCCTGCATTCAGTTGTTTGGCATTGTCAACATTATAGTAAAGAGACAAGAAAAACCTTGAAAAGTGATCAATTTCACCCGAAATTACGGTACTCCATTATCAAAGTTACCCCAAAACAGAAAACCGACTTTCGTTTAAATGAAATATAATATATCCATTCAGAAAAAAATCTTTCGGAAATCTATCAAGTGCAATCGATAGCTAGGATGTCAGTACTTGTTTTAAATATATAAATTGTAATTCGAAACAGCATGCATAAATACCGTAAAACGGAGTAACTTTAATAGTTTTTACGAAGAAAACTTGAATATTTATGCATGCTGTTTCAAAGAATTATAATTTATATTTTTAAAACAAGTACTAGCACCCTAGCTATTGATTACATTTGATAGATTACCAAAATATTTGTTTTGAATGGATTTATAATTTTTCATATATTCGAAAGTCGGTTTTCTGTTCTGGGGTTACTTCAATAATGCAGTATAAATCGAACAAAATTGAATGAATCACGTAACATTTGAAGTGCATTGCATACCTGTAGGCGTTTGGTCCCAGTTTGTAAAAATGTTTTTCGCTAAGTGATTTGAGACCATTTGAGACCATTCAAGTTCTATGACAACTAGGCTGTCAAAGATAAGCGACCAACTATTCAGAACTACATCAAACAGTGATCGTAGAACAGATTGTTTGTGAGCGTTTTGAAAATGCTAAAATCGTATCAATTTTGAATATTCGTATATAAAGCCCTAAATGTTCTTAATTCAAATGAAAACAGCTCTTACATGAAGTGTCATACTAATAATCTTTAGTTTGGCTTAACCGATTAACAGAAATTATGACATTTCGTTCAGTATGTGGTGAGTAACGCACTATCAAAGTTACCCGCATTATCAAAGATACCCCATTTTACGGTATTCGAATGTTTGAATATTTTCCCCGGCGTGTTATACACATTCCCGGGTTTTGACCCGCTTTTCCACTTTTTTGCGTCTCCTCTGTTAATTAATAATTTTAATCAGTATTTTTAATATCGACAATTATATTAATATAGATTTCGCTTACCTGATATTTGCATTTCATGTGCAACATAACACCATGCTGTGTCCTTTTTCGCGTTATTTCGAAAAAGTTTACTCGCTTTCGCATATATTGATGGAAATTTCGTGATAAAATTGATCAATTTGAAATAAAAATTCAGCGATAATGAACTTTGCACTTCTAATATAAATTCCACTGATTCTGTTAGTTCCATTTTTACACGTTTGAAAACACGAACCGCACACGAACTAAATTGATTTCGCGATTTCCGCTACTGCTTCTTTTGAGCTTTTTCAAAGTCCTTTTAGTAGTTGTTGTTAGTGAGGGACTTTAACCCGAAGTTCATTCGTCCCTTGCATAGTCCTTTTAGTACAATACCGCGTTTACCGCGAAGTTGTCATTCCGCCACCCATACCTGTTTCCATACAGTCAAAATCCGATTTGACAACCGCATTCCGTTGCCGTTCCGTTTCGGTCGTCATTGCGTTTGGGCCTTATTTTTAATAAATTTTAGACGAAACCTATTAACAAGTTTACCTTTTTTTCTGAAAAACAAAACACTACAAATGATGCAGGGTAAATTATAATGCGCGAAAGCTTCGTAACAGAAGATGGTCCTGGGGGAGGATTATCTTCCTTCGAGCCAGAGTCATTACCATCCACATTCATAGCCGTGGTGGAAAATATCGATTGAAATGAAGACAATCAACTTAACTGAACTGTAACAAAAATGTTATGAAGCAGAAATTTGGATCACTTGATTCGACATATCTTTAACTCTAAAATACTGGTATGGTAACATATATAACATGGACATGCATACACTTTGGACAGGCTAGTCGTTCTTTGTTCATTTTGAATGAGGTGGAGGGGAATTACGGAAATCATGTATTGCAGTATTCAGACACTATACTACTGATTCATGATGGTAATTAAAACAATTAAAAATTGGCATAAAAAATATCAAAATTTTAAATTGTGCCAACAGCTTATCTGTGAACCCTACGAATGCAAGAATATACATATTGAACAGCCTCATGTGAATATGATTTGGACATGGGTGTTATCTCAATATCCATACAATGTTTTACTAAAATTACGGTTGTACCATAACATTTTAAAAGTTTGCATGTGACTTATGCATATTATTTTTCGCTTACTGTAAGGATGTAAATATTCAGGTGATAATCAATCATTCAATTTAATACAAGCAAATATCAGATCCACAAAAGTATGCATGCATGCATGCGATATTCCAGTGTGTTCCATCAGTTAGCTAAATTGTATCATTATATGTCTGAAATGTATATCAGACAGACGCTGAAAAAAACGTTATTTCAGAAGCTAATTCTGTACTCTATATGCTTTCTCCCCCGAAGACTCAAAGTACAGTAAGATATATAAGTAACATTATGTAACAACATATTAATATCTTATACAGTAAATCGATTGCCCTTTTCAGACTTATCCTTAGCCTGTCCTAAATACATTAATTATTCTAACTCTTAAATTTTTTGCTCAAAGCACAGCTTGATATTTCACGTAGAAGAAAACTTTAAGCTTCAAATGAATCCAGCAAAATCGCTCTTTTCTTCTTCCGTGCCTCACATGATGTCTTTTTCTACGCGCCACACAAGAAGTCTTCTTCTACCGCACCGCAATGGAAATCTTCTATTGCACAACACAGAAATCCGAATATGTCAGCCGATGCAAAAACAACGTCTTGCCAGTTCAAGGCCTACTACAGCAATGATGATTTTTTCTTTGTTTTATCAAAATTTTCTTTACCGTGATAAAATATTAAAAAAAGAAAGAAATATATAAAACCAATAAGTAAATCAAGAACTAGTTTATCCTGCAGATGGGTATTAACGAGTATTTCATAGACATTATAATAAAAACAGTTATCAGAATTCTATTATTCTATTACTAATAATAAGGTAGTTACAGAATCGACATTCAAAAATGTTCTCTTTGTCATATTCGGCGTGGAACTACATCATACTGGAAACGTATTTCTTCCATCCATGGCCAACGTCTTTTGTATCCGTGAAAGTATCACCGCATTGATTACACAAAAGTTCTTCACAACTCTCATCTTGTTTCTTAGCGTTTATCCGCTTTTTCGATGGTTTTTGTCCGGGTTTGATAGTTTTTGTAGCCTCTGAAGTTGCCAAATCTTTGCGATAATTTTCACAGCTTGTTCCGAATTCCGCTTCCGCTTCACTGATTTGGGATCTGTATGTTCATGAAAAAAGCTTGTTATATATTAAAGAAAATGTAATACATTTATAAGAAATCTTATGCAAAGTAAGAAAAGCTAACTTTTCTTGTGTCATTGGCTACTGCAGTCATCGAATGTTACTATGCGTTCATGACGCTCAGGCGTCTCTACTGCTGAGTGGAAGCTGTCGGCGAATGAAAATATATGACCAGGTTCAAAATATTTGAATTCGATTTGCTCAAGCATAATGTCCAGGTGGTTTATGCTCAGAATTGTCAAATATTAGTTTCTCAAAAGTTCTGAAACATCGCCAATAATTATAGAAAACGCGGGGATGCACCAGCCTCGGGTTGAATTTGCCCATAATAAAGAGTCAATCAATCAATCAATTTAGGAAACAATAAATCGCAAAAACTAGCGACAAAAAACTTTTTTTGTATTGATTGCGTGCAGAAAATTCACATTATGGCAATTGGAACTGGATTGCAGAATATTCATCGAACGTGTGGATTAGGTTTTGTGCATTAGAGTACAGAGTTTATAGAAAAAAAAAATCATTTGTAAAAGTGCTTTAGATCTAAATGAATATGACAAAAACCATTATGAGCCAATAAGAATTAATATCAAATTTTATTTCTAAATGGATCTAGATTTCTATATACAGTCAGTGACATAAGTTAGTAACCAAATGCTGTTTTTCCATACAAAATGCCCAAGTTTGAGATGCTGTACCTCAGCTTCAGGTAGTCCGAATTGGCTGAAATTTGGATGACGAACTACAAATAACTTGAAGTTTTGCCTGTAAGGGAATTATTACATTGCAGTCATTTTACATAGAGTTTCAGAGGGTTGTTCAAAGACAAAAGTAAGTAATCGATGGACTTTGTAGTTTAATTCTAAAACGGTAAGTTGTGGGTTGTTGGTCTGTTCCACAAAGTTGTTTAACTTCAGAAGTCTCACAACTTTGCAGAACACACCAACTTTCCACGACTTACCGTTTTCCAATTAAATTAAAAAGTCTTTCGGTTACTTACTTTTGTCTTCGAACAACCCTCTGAAACTCTGTATACTATGAATGCAATGTAATAATTCCTTTACTGGCCGAATTTCAAGTTATTTGTAGTTCGTCATCCAAATTTCAGCCAATTCGGACTACCAGAAGCTGAAATACAGCACCTCATACTTGGGCATTTTGTATGGAAAACAGCATTTGGTTACTAACTTATGTCACTGACTGTATCGATTGATTCTGATGTTTCTACATTGAATTAAGCATTAATCAAACGTTTTTGGATTATCAATAAATATAGACTCGGCCCAGTTATGGATGGCACACATGTATGGATCAGAGTTGTATTAAACCGGAATAAATTGCTGTTATAGTGTTCTGACAAATTGCTGGTATAGTGTTCTGAATCATAATATGAGTCGCTTAAGGCTATGCTTACCTGAAAAATATTTCAGAAAGGAGGACATTTTGCTTTACTGCTTTTGGAAAGGAGGACATTTCCAAAACTTGCCAGACCCGAACAAAATTGAGCAATCCTTACTTAATAAGTAATACCTATATATCTACTTTCTTTAAACTGACTTAGGTTAAGGGCAACCATATAAACGGAAAGATTTTTGATCTGTGGTAACATATGAGTGAGTCATTTAATAAGATCATTCTCTGATTATATTTTCCTAAGTAAGTAGTGTATTTTTGGATGAGGATCTCGTATATTGTTAAATGACTTCTTTTCCGCTCAAGCCCTTAAACTATTTAGTACATTATAAAAGTGGCACGTGAAGCGGGTAGGACAGGTAGGATATGTATTACGCACAAAAACACCAAATAAAGTTCAGCAGAAATAAATCAAACTATTAATCATCTGTTCAATATACATACAAACTTGATCAACGTTGGAGTTTGGAGAATGGATGGGTTTTCATGTTTTTTTCATGCCTAGTGAAGCGTGACATGGTTTGTGCAGGACCCTTAAAAGTTCTGGTTCGTGAGAAGAACGATTGTGAACGATAGAGAAAATTCTTGGAAATTTTTTAATAATGGCTGCAAGAAACTTTTAGAACCGGTACAAAATTAAATGGAGCAATCCTCAATGACATTTAAGAATAAATCAATGGATGGTTTTTTTTTCGGCGATTTTCAGAGCAATTCCTAAAGAACTCCCACAGCACACTCTCTAGAAGTTCTTGGCTGATTTAGAATTTCCGTAAAAATTTCTGGAGAAATTCTAGCGAATATATGATGAAGTTTCTCCGTGATGAAACATTTTTCAAGCATCTTTATTTTCTCCTGAATCCTTTTGCGACCTCTGTTGGGCCAAGGCGGTGCAAAGAAAAACACTACATAAATTCACACAATCTTCATCCATTTGTTATCTAGAAACAGATGAGAAAATAAGAACAAACTCACAAAAGGCAAGCAGTTTGGTCATTTTTTGTCAAATTTGTTTAATAAAAATATACAAAAAAGGATGTAAATATAAAGGATATTCATATTTTATAACACGAATGATTACAAAAGTTGCTTCAATAAATGATCCTAAAGACCGGACTGATAGTAGGGTTTTTTTTGAAGAGACTTGGTCTCTATTTTGATACAAGCATAAAAAAGTCTCTATTTTAAATGGAAGGTCTCTTAAGTATCTACTTTAATTAAAATGGTCTTTGGTCTCTTTTACTCTTATTCTGCTTGTATTCAATCCTGATGTAAAATTTTACAGGTTCCAAAGAAACCCTCAGAGGTTCGACAGGCTCTACAAAAATTTCGTCTCGGATTACCCGAGGAAAAGCTTTATGATTTATCATAGTGATTTTATCTATATAAATAAAAATGGAATGGTGTTTGTATGTCACGAAATGACTATCGGATTTTGAAAATTCTTTCATTGTTATGTTCCTAAATTGTACCGACGTGTTTATGTAAATAAAAATCCCATGATATTTAATGAAAAAGTCGGAAACGGGTGTATGCGGAGCTGTCATTTTGTACAGGACGTTCCATGACGTTTTTCAACAGCCTACTTGATGGCAAGACAAAGTTTGCCAGGACATCTAGTTTAGAATAATTTCAGTGTCTCCTACATGGAAATTCTTCAAGAGATTTTCCTACCACTTCTCCCAAAAATTCTTTCAGCTTTTTTGCAAAGGTTTCTTTAGAAGAATTTTTCTAGAATTTGAAATGCTTGAGAACTCGAAGGCTACTATATTTATATTTTTTCAGTAATTCTTTATTCGAATTCTCCAGTTGTTACTCTAGGAGATCTTCCATAGATTCGTACAGAACTTCTCCCGAGGAACACAAAGGGATGCTTGGAAAAAAACAATAATTTAAAGGGTTCTTAAAAAACACTTAGCAAGAAGTACTCCGCCTATTCATGTGGATTCCTTCAAGAATTTATCCAAGTTTCCTCCCAGATATTCGAAATTCCTTGAGAGGTTCTACGATTTTTTTCTCTAGGAATTTTCCCAGCATTTCAATCAAGTATTACTTTTTTCATTATTTACATGAATTTTAACACGAACGGCTAGTTCATCACCATACCAAAGTATTACTCCTGCCGTTTTACCAAACATTTCTGTAGGGAATAGTTATTAGTGGGTAAATTATTGTTCATTTGAGTAATTATTCTGAACAAGTGAAGTTTAAGTCCAATTTTTAATAAATATGATTATGTTTCGTCGAGAGTGTAGAAAAAGCTCAGCATGAAGTAGTTCGCGGGAAAAATGAAAGCTTCCCTTTGAATCAGTTTTGAAACGGATTTGCGTGAGAACGGACGTGTGTTTTACTGTTCCGTATTTAAAAGAGCGCAGTTTACGACAATGTCGCGGTCGGTTGGGACACAACGTTCCCTAGTTAAAGTGACCGTAGAAAAGTGTTTTTTTTTACTCGAGGAACTCGGCCACGAACAACTTGGTTTTACGATGACCATGGGTATTTTTTTCTTAGACGATTTCTGCGTGGAAACTAGTGGGTCAATGCCGCACTGCAGTTTACAGAGCTGTTTTGTTGCGATTGTGTACAGCGGGCTGGCTGTGTTTATTTTTGAGCTTGTGCTGGATGAAAGTGTTTGTGAGACAAAGGGAAGAGAAAGTGAATGTCCGTCAGTAATAATGCTAAAATGAGAAAAGGATGATGAAAGGCATGAATAGTGACGTAATAGATTATGCTTTTGTGCGATAGAGAAGCAAGAAGTTTCGCAGCAAACAAAGAAGTGCATGCTTGTTAACAATTTTGTTTATGTTTACTTTCTCACAGCAAAAAAAAGGCAATGTTGTGACAGTTGTCACAGCAAAAAAAAAAAAAACCTGTTAACATTTCACTACTTCAGCGAAGTATGCACTTCAACAGAAAAGTAATCGCCTATCTCGATCCGTGGAGAGTTTCTTGCGCAGAAATTTTTACTTTTCCTGAGCGGAACAGCATACTTAGCTTTCGGAGGCAATCGGATTGGTCATTAAGATGGAAACAAAACTGGCAGAAAGTGGTTTCGTTTAGCGAGAAAAGGCGAAATGCGATTTGATTCAATATAGTTTTTCGATGGTAAGTGTTTTCAATTTTTGTTCCGCCTTTAAACGGCATCTGTGACCTTTGTGTAATTGTCAAGTTAAACTCAGAGAAGTTCACTAACTTGAACGCTGTTTCGGAAAAAGCTAAGGTGCAGCTAGGAGTATTTGCCTAAATGGATACTATTTGTATATGCATTGTAATGATTCGTTTGTGATGTGCGTTTAACAACTTTCACTAAGTTTAAATTATTCAATGATTAGTATTATTCTTCTATTAAATAATGTTGTAATACAACCACACATTTTATAGTAAATTGAGCAATGAAGTGATCTTGGGGATGTCTTTGATTGATCATGTTTTACAACTCGTCCCAAAAGACTTGATTGTTGGCAATTTTTGGCAAACCAAAGTCAATTTAAAAAAAAATATATAGATATTCTGAAGTGTCACATTTCTTCGTCTTACGAAACGAGAGAGACAAATAATACTGTGAATAATATGGGAAACACAGAAGGCTTGACTAATTCGGACATGATTGGTTTTACATTCCGAGATAAGTTCAAAAATTGATTTAGTTGTTTAATATGATATAAATGCAAGACTTTTATTTGTTTGTATAATTATTTTTTAAATATGATGGAATTGGAATTGCGTCTTCGATATTGGTTGAAATATAACAGTTTTGCAAAAATCATTCGAACATAAGTTGGCTAATATTGATCTTAGATAAATGATGCATAATCTATTACATTATTTGAAATGACCTAAAAAATTCGCTTTGAAAGATACAATCAAGTGAGGTGTTCCATAGAAGCACAGTTGGGCCCAATCTAGCCTAACGAGAATTGAAATCCAACTCTGGAATGGGGTGGTGGATGATTTCAAACTACCAACGGACCTAAATCTATCACACGAAATTTAAAATCCAACTTGGAAATGGGTTGGTAGATGATTTGAAACTTGATCAAAATTTGAAATCCAACTCGGGAGTGAGTTGGTCGATGGATTTGAGGTACCGTAAAACGGGGTAACTTTGATAGTTTTTTCGAAGAAAACTTCAATATTTATGCATGCTGTTTCAAAGAATTACAATTTATATTTTTAAAACAAGTACTGACATCCTAGCTAACGATTGCACTTGATAGATTGCCAAAAGATTTATTCTGAATGGATATATAATTTTTCATATAATCGAAAGTCGGTTTTCTGTTTTGGGGTAACTTTGATAATGCAGTATAAATCGAACAAGATTGAATGAATTACAGAACATTTATAGGGCGTTGCATACCTCTAGGCGTTTAACGCTATATGGAAATTTCTGTCTTAGATTACAAAAATGGTCCCAGTTTGTGAAAATGGTTTTCGCTAAGAGATTTGAGACCGAATTCATGTTCTACTATAACTAGGCTATCATGGGTAAGTGACGAACTCATTATGACTTTATCAAATAGTGGTCGTAGAACAGATTGTTTGTAAGCGTTGCAAAAATGCTAAAATCTTGTAAATTTTTAATATTTGCATAAAAATCCTTAAATGCACTTGATTGCAACAAAAATAGCTTTGACATGGAGTGTCATATTAATACTCTTTACTTTTGCTTTCGTTTTTCTTAACTAATTGACAGATACTTCGTTATTTCGTTCAGTATGTTGGGGGTCTCGCACTATCAAAGTTACCCGCATTATCAAAGTTACCCCGTTTTACGGTACCATCGGACCTAGTCGGGTCTAATGAAAATTGAAACCCAACTCTGGAGTGGGTTGGAAGATGATTTGAAATCCAACTCGGGAGTGAGTTGGTCGATGGAATTGAAATACCATCGGACCTAGTTGGGTCTAATGAAAATTGAAATCCAACTCTGGAGTGGGTTGGAAGATGATTTGAAATCCAACTCGGGAGTGAGTTGATCGATGAATTTGATTTGATGTACCATCGGACCTAGTCGGGTCTAATGAAAATTGAAATCCAACTCGGGAGTGGGTTGGTCGATGGATTTGAAATACCATCGGACCTAGTTGGGTCTAATGAAAATTGAAATCCAACTCTGGAGTGGGTTGGAAGATGATTTGAAATCCAACTCGGGAGTGAGTTGGTCGATGGAATTGAAATACCATCGGACCTAGTTGGGTCTAATGAAAATTGAAATCCAACTCTGGAGTGGGTTGGAAGATGATTTGAAATCCAACTCGGGGGTGAGTTGGTCGATGGAATTGAAATACCATCGGACCTAGTTGGGTCTAATGAAAATTGAAATCCAACTCTGGAGTGGGTTGGAAGATGATTTGAAATCCAACTCGGGAGTGAGTTGGTCGATGGAATTGAAATACCATCGGACCTAGTTGGGTCTAATGAAAATTGAAATCCAACTCTGGAGTGGGTTGGAAGATGATTTGAAATCCAACTCGGGGGTGAGTTGGTCGATGGAATTGAAATACCATCGGACCTAGTTGGGTCTAATGAAAATTGAAATCCAACTCTGGAATGGGTTGGAAGATGATTTGAAATCCAACTCGGGAGTGAGTTGGTCGATGGAATTGAAATACCATCGGACCTAGTTGGGTCTAATGAAAATTGAAATCCAACTCTGGAGTGGGTTGGAAGATGATTTGAAACTTGATCAAAATTTGAAATCCAACTCGGGAGTGAGTTGGTCGATGGATTTGAGGTACCATCGGACCTAGTCGGGTCTAATGAAAATTGAAACTCAACTCTGGAGTGGGTTGGAAGATGATTTGAAATCCAACTCGGGAGTGAGTTGGTCGATGGAATTGAAATACCATCGGACCTAGTTGGGTCTAATGAAAATTGAAATCCAACTCTGGAGTGGGTTGGAAGATGATTTGAAACTTGATCGAAATTGAAATCCAACTCGGGAGTGAGTTGGTCGATGAATTTGATTTGATGTAGCATCGGACCTAGTCGGGTCTAATGAAAATTGAAATCCAACTCGGGAGTGGGTTGGAAGATGATTTGAAATCCAACTCGGGAGTGAGTTGGTCGATGGAATTGAAATACCATCGGACCTAGTTGGGTCTAATGAAAATTGAAATCCAACTCTGGAGTGGGTTGGAAGATGATTTGAAATCCAACTCGGGAGTGAGTTGGTCGATGGAATTGAAATACCATCGGACCTAGTTGGGTCTAATGAAAATTGAAATCCAACTCTGGATGCTACGAGCCTGGTAAGCTCAATCCAAAATAGTATAACTAAGATCAGACAGAACTGTACGCGGTGTGTTAGAAAATGTAAAGTATGATGTGAGAAGATTTTTTCTCTGACTTTGCTGCTTATGGGATGCTTCGAGCCTGGTAAGCTCAATCCAAAATAGCATGACTAAGATCAGACAGAACTGTACGCGGTGTGTTAGAAAATGTAAAGTATGATGTGAGAAGATTTTTTCTCTGACTTTGCTGCTTATGGGATGCTTCGAGCCTGGTAAGCTCAATCCAGAATAGCATGACTAAGATCAGACAGAACTGTACGCGGTGTGTTAGAAAATGTAAAGTATGATGTGATAAGAATCTTGTGAAACTTTCTCTGACTTTGCTGCTAATGGGATGCTTCGAGCCTGGCAAGCTCAATCCAAAATAGCATAACTAAGATCAGACAGAACTGTACGCGGTGTGTTAGAAAATGTAAAGTATGATGTGAGAAGATTTTTTCTCTGACTTTGCTGCCTATGGGATGCTTCGAGCCTGGTAAGCTCAATCCAAAATAGCACCACTAAGATCAGGAAGAACTATACGTGGTGTATTAGAAATGCCAACCATGATGTTATAAGATTCTTGTGAAACTTTCTCTGACTTTGCTGCTAATGGGATGCTTCGAGCCTGGTAAGCTCAACCCAAAATAGCATGACTAAGATCAGACAGAGCTGTATGCAGTGTGTTAGAAAATGTAAAGTATGATGTGAAAAGAATCTTGTGAAACTTTCTCTGACTTTGCTGCTTATGGGATGTTTCGAGCCTAGCAAGATCAATCCAAAATAGCATGACTAAGATCAGGCAAAACTGTACGCGGTGTATTAGAAAATGTAAACCATGATGTGATAAGAATCTTGTGAAACTTTCTCTGACTTTGCTGCTAATGGGATGCTTCGAGCCTGGTAAGCTCAATCCAAAATAGTATAACTAAGATCAGACAGAACTGTACGCGGTGTATTAGAAAATGTAAAGTATGATGTGATAAGAATCGTGTGAAACTTTCTCTGACTTTGCTGCTAATGGGATGCTTCGAGCCTGGTAAGCTCAATCCAAAATAGCATGACTAAGATCAGGCAGAACTGTACGTGGTGTATTAGAAAATGTAAACCATGATGTGATAAGAATCTTGTGAAACTTTCTCTGACTTTGCTGCTAATGGGATGCTTCGAGCCTAGTAAGCTCAATCCAAAATAGCATGACTAAGATCAGACAGAACTGTACGCGGTGTGTTAGAAAATGTAAAGTATGATGTGAGAAGATTTTTTCTCTGACTTTGCTGCTAATGGGATGCTTCGAGCCTAGTAAGCTCAATCCAAAATAGCATGACTAAGATCAGACAGAACTGTACGCGGTGTGTTAGAAAATGTAAAGTATGATGTGAGAAGATTTTTTCTCTGACTTTGCTGCTTATGGGATGCTTCGAGCCTGGTAAGCTCAATCCAAAATAGCATGACTAAGATCAGACAGAACTGTACGCGGTGTGTTAGAAAATGTAAAGTATGATGTGAGAAGATTTTTTCTCTGACTTTGCTGCTTATGGGATGCTTCGAGCCTGGTAAGCTCAATCCAAAATAGCATGACTAAGATCAGACAGAACTGTACGCGGTGTGTTAGAAAATGTAAAGTATGATGTGAGAAGATTTTTTCTCTGACTTTGCTGCTTATGGGATGCTTCGAGCCTGGTAAGCTCAATCCAGAATAGCATGACTAAGATCAGACAGAACTGTACGCGGTGTGTTAGAAAATGTAAAGTATGATGTGATAAGAATCTTGTGAAACTTTCTCTGACTTTGCTGCTAATGGGATGCTTCGAGCCTGGCAAGCTCAATCCAAAATAGCATAACTAAGATCAGACAGAACTGTACGCGGTGTGTTAGAAAATGTAAAGTATGATGTGAGAAGATTTTTTCTCTGACTTTGCTGCCTATGGGATGCTTCGAGCCTGGTAAGCTCAATCCAAAATAGCACCACTAAGATCAGGAAGAACTATACGTGGTGTATTAGAAATGCCAACCATGATGTTATAAGATTCTTGTGAAACTTTCTCTGACTTTGCTGCTAATGGGATGCTTCGAGCCTGGTAAGCTCAACCCAAAATAGCATGACTAAGATCAGACAGAGCTGTATGCAGTGTGTTAGAAAATGTAAAGTATGATGTGAAAAGAATCTTGTGAAACTTTCTCTGACTTTGCTGCTTATGGGATGTTTCGAGCCTGGCAAGATCAATCCAAAATAGCATGACTAAGATCAGGCAAAACTGTACGCGGTGTATTAGAAAATGTAAACCATGATGTGATAAGAATCTTGTGAAACTTTCTCTGACTTTGCTGCTAATGGGATGCTTCGAGCCTGGTAAGCTCAATCCAGAATAGCATGACTAAGATCAGACAGAACTGTACGCGGTGTGTTAGAAAATGTAAAGTATGATGTGAGAAGATTTTTTCTCTGACTTTGCTGCTTATATAACTATATAATGCTTATTATAACTAAGATCAGACAGAACTGTACGCGGTGTATTAGAAAATGTAAACCATGATGTGATAAGAATCTTCTGAAACTTTCTCTGACATTGCTGCTAATGGGATGCTTCGAGCCTGGTAAGCTCAACCCAAAATAGCATGACTGAGATCAGACAGAGCTGTATGCAGTGTATTAGAAAATATAAACTATCATGTGAAAAGAATCTTGTGAAACTTTCTCTGACTTTGCTGCTTATGGGATGTTTCGAGCCTGGCAAGATCAATCCAAAATAGCATGACTAAGATCAGGCAAAACTGTACGCGGTGTGTTAGAAAATGTAAAGTATGATGTGAGAAGATTTTTTCTCTGACTTTGCTGCTTATGGGATGCTTCGAGACTGGTAAGCTCAATCCAAAATAGCATGACTAAGTTCAGACAGAACTGTACGCGGTGTGTTAGAAAATGTAAAGTATGATGTGATAAGAATCTTGTGAAACTTTCTCTGACATTGCTGCTAATGGGATGCTTCGAGCCTGGTAAGCTCAATCCAAAATAGCATGACTAAGATCAGACAGAACTGTATGCAGTGTATTAGAAAATATAAACTATTATGTGAAAAGAATCTTGTAAAACTTTCTCTGACTTTGCTGCTTATGGGATGTTTCGAGCCTGGCAAGATCAATCCAAAATAGCATGACTAAGATCAGGCAAAACTGTACGCGGTGTGTTAGAAAATATAAACTATTATGTGAAAAGAATCTTGTGAAACTTTCTCTGACTTTGCTGCTTATGGGATGCTTCGAGCCTGGTAAGCTCAATCCAGAATAGCATGACTAAGTTCAGACAGAACTGTACGCGGTGTGTTAGAAAATGTAAAGTATGATGTGAAAAGAATCTTGTGAAACTTTCTATGACTTTGATTAGAATAAAAATGTGCCAGATTTTCATTCCATAGATTCCAAGTAAGAGTAGAGGAGAGGGTGAATGTAGGGAATAGTTATTAGTGGGTAAATTATTGTTCATTTGAGTAATTATTCTGAACAAGTGAAGTTTAAGTCCAATTTTTAATAAATATGATTATGTTTCGTCGAGAGTGTAGAAAAAGCTCAGCATGAAGTAGTTCGCGGGAAAAATGAAAGCTTCCCTTTGAATCAGTTTTGAAACGGATTTGCGTGAGAACGGACGTGTGTTTTACTGTTCCGTATTTAAAAGAGCGCAGTTTACGACAATTTCTTTAAAAGATTCTCAAAAAAATTCCATGAAAAATTCAATACTTTATTTAAGTTTTCACTACAACTATTTTTCCAATAATTCCTTCACAAACTTTTATAGAGACTCTGTCCAATGTTTTTTTCTGAAATTTCTTCAGAAAATCCTGCGGAGTACTATCCCGAGAATCGATTTATTTTTCCGAAAAATTTCCTGGCATTTCCCTGGAGACATTCCTGGAAGAATACTTGATATAAAAATCCAAAGACTTACTTGAGAAAATCTCAAAGAATTACTGGATGAATTTCTGTAGAAATCTAAGAAAGATTGCAGAATGTACCTTTAGAAAAATCCGTAGTTGAAATCTTATATAGATCATTAAGCAATATCTGAACATTTGGGCAAATATCTGAATAAATTTCTGATTAAATTCCTGGAGAAAATCATGAAAAATAAGCACATACAGTACTACTTGTCGTCATGTAATGATGAATTCTAAAAAAAAAAGTCTTAGATCTTAGAGAAATGTGTCAGTGACAAAAACCTAGTTTTGATAAAATTGTTTGAGAGTCAAAAAACAAGCCTCCTCAACTCACCTCAACTTAAAACCGACCAAAGTTTCACTTACACATTTTTGCGTTTAAGTCCCTCAAATCTAAAAACTTTCTTTTTACAGTTCAGGTTAAAATTTTTCTTAGTTTCACCCCACACAAAATGTTTTCCAACGTTTGTCCTACCCTTTCGTTTCGGTTTCGAACGTAGACGCGCCTCTGCATTATAACGTCTTTGACAAGATGCAAAGATGCCTCTTTTAAATAATGTCCATAGTAAGTCACTCCTTGTTTTCCTCTTCTGAATGTTAACTGGTGTTAGTTTGGTTGACAATTTTGATTAATATATCCCCATAATAAGATAATTGTAATAAATTCGTGAGTTATGGGCAAAAAATATTTATCGAAATACACAAAAGCATTTCCACTCACTAAAAAGTCCCCAGACAGCATGCATTGACTGTTAACTGAACATGCACAACAAAGTGACGAAAAATAATTCATTAAGGTATCCTTTTGAAAGCCAATAAAACATTTTCTTGAAAATCAATCGGAAAACTGATAGATATGAAATTGAATATTCGATTTATTTGAAAAAGGAGGACATTTTCAGCCCAAAGGAGGACAGGAGGACACATCATCAACAAGGAGGGCATGTCCTCCCAGAGGATACCCTCTGATAAGCGTACTTAAGGCCCAAGAAAAATAGGAGCAAATGTCAAAACTGATAAGCAGTTTTCTCGAAAACAATCGACAAACCCAAGAAACAGCTGTTTTATATGTGAAATAAAAAAAACCTGGATGCTGGGCTGCATGTTCTTAATTTATTTGTTTGTCGATTGTTTCTAAGAAAACTGCCTTTTTCATAAATCTTCGAGCTGTTTAGTGGAATACCTATAAGTAAATCAAATGAAAATGACATTTTTGACAAATTGGAGTTAATACCATGAAGAGTCATCAATTGATAAATACTTTCGATCAGCTTACGGAAATCTGTGAGATTGTTCTAGAAAATTCGAAAAAAATACCAAGTTGTTTTGTCACATTGGTAATAACAATCGCAAAACAGTCATATTGAGATTATTAATGAGCCTCGTAAAGTAATGGCAATGAAATTGGATCAGAATAATTTTCTGGAAATTCACCTAGTATGTGATATGAGTTGTTCAAAATATCAAAGTCAAATAAGCACTTTTGAGTTCCTGGTAATTTTTTTGAAATTTCAGTTTCCTCCCATACTGCCATGAAATGCATACTTGGTATTCCATTTACTCAATGCCTACTTTTGTCGAATGTTACAAATATGCAGTTATGGGCAGTACAGTTGAGGTCGAAATACGCGTATATGTTAATGGATACAAACTCTAGTGGAATTAAATGATATAGTGATAAATTCGGTTTTTCATTTGCCTTCTTTAGTTTTAACATTTGCTCCAATTTCACTTGGACCTTAATAAGTTTCCACCTCTCCGTGGGATGAACTTTGAAATTTCCATTGAAATCGACACTTTTTCGTTGATAATCGCGAATTTTGAGGTGTATTTCGGAAACCAACTATATTCTGCAGTGCCTGAGGGGTTGTGTTATTTTGTACATCGTCGACATGATATTTAAATACATTTTATTCTAAAAAAATACTCTTAGTTGATCCATAACTGTGGGGTGCTGCACATAAAGTTGAACAAATTAACTAACTTTGGGTGTAATTCTCAGGGTGTAATCTATTCTTTATTTAGATAGCTTTTCGAATCTGTGTAGCTTGTTCAGTCTACAATAAGCTTTCACCTGATGGTAACGAGAGCGACACAGCAAAGCTTAAGGTGATTATAAATCGAAGCCAAACTTTGAATTTTCAAGTGCACAAGACGAGAGAATCTGACAACAGTTTGCGTTAAAAAACCAATCAAATTGCTTGCTTGCTGGTGGTGACCAATGGGATAGATTTTCAACGCGGAGCGCTGTTTGGTTCTCAAGTCTTGTGCTCTTGAAAATTTGAGGTGTGGCTTTGTTTTATAATCACCTTAAGCTTGAAAATCGAAATAAATGATACCGAAATGCGCCCGACGGGTAGGCAATTTACTGAAAACCGGCCTTAGACTACGCCACACAAAAAAAATCATGTAATATTGCTTAAATTGAAAATTAAAATTAAAATATCATTCGCGAAGACTCTAAAGGATATGCAAAAAAGTTTATCTAAATGAAATCGTTATTTATGGAAGTCAATCCCCGTTAATCGTGCTCCTATGTTCAAAATAAAGAGGCGCTGCGATCCGATGAGGGCACAATCGAAATCACCACTCGATCGACGAAACGATCGTCGTATCCACAGCAGCGTGACGCGCGCAGACGCAGATCTACATGAAAGGGAAAGTGCTAAAAACGTGTTTGTCGGGCGATGAAGTGTCTGTTACAGTTTTGTGGCAGCTCAGTCAGTCCAACAGTCCCAGTGAACTGATGATGATCGCAAGAAGGCAAGCAGAGCATGTTTTGCCTTCAGACTGAGAGCATGCACCAGTTGTATGTTGGGGTGTAGGATCGTAATCATCTCGGGTAATGGTGTGGGCGGAATTGGCGTAAATAGTTTAACATTGAAATTATTTTGATTTCTTTAAATCTAACACATGCGAAAATGTTACTTCGTTTGCGTTATACTTTCGATGCTACTTCTTGGCATTAACGTCCCCACTGGGACAGAGCCTGCTTCTCAGCTTAGTGTTCAATGAACACTTCCACAGTTATTAACTAAGAGCTTTCTTTGTCAAAGTTGCCATTTTCGCATTCGTATTTCGAGTGGCAGGTACGATGATACTCTATGCCCAGGGAAGTCAAGGAAATTTCCATTACGAAAAGATCCTGGACCGACAGGG